>NC_060130.1:119718392-120018392 GCF_021461395.2 Schistocerca americana
CCAAAATGTGGAAAGCAAGGAATTTGCAGTAGAAGAGATTTGCTTCAAATTATCGAAGATGAAAAATCGCTCGTAGCTCTTGCGGTATGCATTTTCGACCCTATGTTTACTGAAACTTTCTTGCTGCTAGAATCGTGTACTTTCAACTACGTGCGTTTATGCCATTAATTATGATACACCCTGTATAGCATTAACTTGATTAGTCAGCCGATCGACATTAGTTTCCAGCACATCCACACGAACGGACACGTTCTCTCGAAATTGCAACCACTTTTGGCCTTCAACATTAATTTTACAATACAAACTTTCACATGTACTTACACAAAGAAATTAGACTTTTTGTACATTATGATTCAGTTTATCTTCCCAGCGTTTACTTTCATCAGCTATCTGTTTAATTCCATCCGCTAATTCGCGTTTCGCATCATTTGTGAATTTTTTTTACAATTTGTCTTAACTTGGGTAATATTTTCCTAGAACTTATTTCAGACAGGTGCAAATTCTTTTCCCACATCTACATTATATAAGAAGCCATCAGTTCTGTTTTCGCATTAATTTCGGATGTGGAACTTTTAAGCTCACCAGTCGAATTAGTTATAATACCATATTGCTATTTGAGCTCACTAGACAAATTGATAATGTTATCAGACTGTAGGTCAGTTTTATTATTGAATTCACTAGCCAAATTACTCATGTTACCTGTTTGTTGTTTGAACTTACTAGCCAAACTACTAATGTTATAAGATTGTTGAGCCATATTTTGTTTCACTTCACTAACATATTTTTTCATTTTAAACATTGAAGCTGTAAATATCATCGCGTGCTTGCTGGTTCATTTTTCTATATAGCTTTCTGCCTGATGTATTTTACAGGATACGGCGAAAATTTAACTAACATCAGCTTCCGTTGTTTTTTGTTCATTCTCTTCATCGTGACTAATTATAATTAGAATTAGACTGAGTAAAACCGTTCAGTTGACTGTTGTTCACATACAAACTTTTCCCCATAGTTGCTACTGTTAACGAATCCCTTTCCAATTTCGCCTCCGGAGTAGATTTGCAACTGAAACACCATCATTTTCTGTGTCGCCTCCTTGTCTTATCCCCGGAGTGCAAATTTGACTTGCACCCACACTAAAATGTACCAGCTCACTTTCCTTGACTACCACTGAATTTGTGCTTTTCAGTACTGACAATTCTTTTCACGACGATAAGTACCAAGCAAAATAAATTGAACTTATCTTTCGTCATTAGCGGCAATCATAGCGTGATGTCACTACGGCTCTCTAGCAGCAGAACACAGGTTACTGTCCGATACGTAAGCTGTCATTTTTGCCTCCAGCTTGCCGGGCGCTCAGCTGCAGACTCTCTGCCGCTCCATCCGTCTGATGTCACGCTGCTTTTCCTGTCGCATGACTGATCACTGACAGACCCATCACGTTTCGACGAATCAATTTCGCCACATGGAAATTCTTTTTTTCTTTCTGTCCAATGTGTTACACAGCCTCTGGCTCACCACGCTTCACTGTGGTTAATCCTTTCACACTTAAAGCACAATCTCTCTCTAGTAGGTTTTCCTTCATATCTGATATTAAAAGAAAGCACTTATCATCGGTTAATGATTAGTTTATAAATACATGCGGTGTTTGACAGTTCTGAATACTCTTTCAAATGCTATGCTAACCGTCACATTTGGACTTATAAAGTACACAGGTATGATTGCACAGGACACCACGTGGAATTTTTACGCCCCGAAAGAGAGACATTACATTATTGGCAGAAATATACAAACGGTAAGTGCCACTATTTTTAAGATGTGAAGCATGTCCCACTCCATAGTCGTGCCGCAGGCTACGAAATAAACAATCAACGACCTATACCGATTACATAACTCACGGTAAAGAGCCATTTTATTTATCACAATGAAGAATATGTAAGTTTTTGCTCCTTGCTTCACTTGCAGAAATTTAAGCTGTCCTCTTATATTTCTGCCTAACCACACACTCGGAAATCGCCACATATTCGGAAATAAACAGACAAATATGTATATTATCCTTAGTTTTGTAATCAGATGGAAATGTAAATAACATCGACTATCGCAGAACTTACTCATATTACATCCATAGGAGAGTCACAGAATGTCTTAACAACGATAAGATGGAGAAAAAAAACAAATCAAAACATAGAATGATACAAGAAACTTCATCTTTTACCTCCTCAGTCCACCACATTATTCATGACGCTAGGCCCGTGTTATGGTGGTTTTGGCTGTCGTTTTGGTTATCATGCTTTCTCTCGAAAGATTATATAGTTGATACATCATTAAGTAACATTTAACGATAAGACTGACCTGTTTTCCAAGATCCTCAAAGGCCTTACTGCAAACTGTAATACAAAACAGCTAAATATGCAAAAATAAATGGTGTCTGTTGTATCAAGTCAAAGATAATACATTATGGCGATATAACAATCTCCGGCCGTTAACGGAAATAGTATAATTGTACCGCTAACGTACACCGGAAGAAAGTTTCACGTCTCTCGGAAAAATTCTGAATTTCCATAATCTTCATCTACATTTGATATTAAAATTTCTACGATATATCAGAATCTCAGAAAATTCACTACTTAGAAAATTGAATGGCTCTAGAGACTGTATGACCTATCGCCAGGAGAGCTGATCACCGACCCCTCTTAAATCACGCACGAAATTTCACTCCCAGTATCAAATTATGCGAAAAACCTCTTCTTTGATTGACAGAACACTACAATAGCCAATCAGCTTAACATTAAGATTCACATAACCCCATACTTTTCTTCCTTAAGCCAAGGCACGCTCTGAAGTCACTTTAGATAAAGTTAAATAATAAAACATTCGCAGAAACCAACTAAAACCAAATCAGCCCCATTTGTAATCGTCTGAAGGACGGAACTATGTTTTATGTTTCTAAAATACCGAAAACTGGCTGCCTTACAGCTCGCGTTTTCCCCGACGTATGTGATTCACCTCAAGACTGCACAGTCAAGTTCCCACACTCACTCACATTTCGTTATTCATAGTTTCAGTGAGAACTACTTCACATACGAGTATATGCCACATTCATTCCGTCGTTCACTCAAACATCATAACAGATCACAATAGTAATATCCAACAACACAAAAATATCATTGCAGTTTGAAAACTATATACTGCTAAGCAAAATAGTGGTTTGTTAACTTTTTGTGACTAATTACTGAGTTAAATTATTCTCTAATACATTTACAAGAAATAATATATTTAAGTATCAGAATTTAGATTGAAATGGAAAGTTATAAATTTTGATTTTTCAGTTATTTTGAATGTTTTGAAAAGTACTTCAAATATCAATTTAACAGTGGAAAGTTCAGGCTGGAATATCAAAAATTTTATGGAAAAGATAGACTGCTATACACAGTGAAATGTTGAGTTGCAGACAGGCATGATGAGAAGACTATTAGAAACTGAGGTTTCTGACAAAGCCTTCTTCAGAAAGGAAACACACACACACATTCACTCAAATAAGCATACCTCACGCATACATGGTCTCCATCTCCGTCCGCTTTGGCTGGAGCGGTCATGTGTGTGTGTGAGGTGTGCTTGCTTATGTGAATGTTTCCGTTTCCTTTCTAAAGGAAGCTTTGGATGAATGCTCAATATCGTTGTACCTGTCTATAACTCAACGTGTCATCTTTATGGTGAGTAGCAATCTATCCTTCTCGAATATTAATCTGAAACTCATACTATAGTTAAGTATAGTTAATCTGAAAGGCTCTACATAATTTCACACGAATTGCTAAATGAGAACGGTCTGTATTAATTCCCAGGGGGTGTGTAATTTAGAGGATCTTCAGAGGTTACACGTGAGCCTAACCCAACAATATTCAGCCACCAGACAATGACAGGTGTCACGACCCCAAACGTGGGAACGCGTTCCGCAGGGCAGCAACAGTCATTGAGACAAATCTTAAAGCTTCCTAAGCGACAATGCATATCACAAACCCTTACATTATTCTTACTCGCAATTTGTGTTTCACATGAGAAAAAAGAGCCATATCTAGGCAAATGAGAATCCTCACACCAATCATTTCTGTGATTACAAACGATAGTTCCAAGTAAGTAACTAGTAACTTTCGTCGGCAACTGTCTGGATCAAACATGCTACCGTCACGGCAGAATAGACGCATTTGCCATCACTTCCTTGATGTGTTTCTGGAACTCCTGGCAGATACTAGTATACTTTGAATGTATGTCGAAATATGTGGTTGCTATATGCTAATACTATTTTAATCTCAACTGACAGTTCGGTGGGTGCTGGACTTAAGCAGAAGGACAGCTACTGGTCCTTAAAAGTGCACAGACCAAAATTCCTGTTAAACTCCGTTTGAAATTGCATGAACCACTTTAAGTATTCCAGACATGTCCGCAAGTCGCCGAGCAATGCGCCGCAGTATTATGACCCAGGATATATAATTCGGAGGACGGCAGTTCAAATCCCTGTATTGCTGACCAGATTTAGATTTCCTGTGGCTTCCCGAACTCGTTTAAGACAAATTCCGGATGCCGCAGCGATGGTGAGACCGCTTCATGGACCTATGAACGAAGGATGGGCCAGTTTTTGATAGCCAGCCCCACAACATTTACTACGTCTTCCTTCCAATTTAAGTTGTTCGTAATTGTAATTCCTAGATATTTTGTTGAATTTTCGGCCCTTAGATTTGACTGATTTATCGTGTAACCAAAGTTTAACGGATTTCTTGTAGCACTCATATGGATAACGTCACACTTTTCGTTATTCAGGATCAACTGCCAAATTTCGCACCACACAGATTTCTTTTCTAACTTGTCTGGCAAATTCGTTTTGATCTTCTGAGGACTTTAGTGGCCGATAAACGACAGTGTCATCTGCAAACATCTGCTGGACGATATAGCAGATCTGCGGCCCATGCTGGACACGATTGGGTCGCTAAATTGACTGAACTTCATCGTCATAGCTATTAAATGAGTTGCTGGCTGCATTGGTTAACTAAGAGATTACGTATTACTGGAAATCACAATCGACTAGACGCTACTAGTGGGCGTAATTTCTATACTAATTCATACAGAATACTACAGAAGGAAAGGAGTAAACATTTTCAGGTTGAATTCATGATACCACTTGCCTCGCAATACATCAAAAACTATATAGTTAATTTCTCATGATTGTTCAGATTCTCTAACCTGGGGAATGGAGACAGCTGAGACGGAGAGCTGTAGCCTGATGTTGCTACTCCAGGAAGTGAATTAGCTGATTCTGTTGTTTATAAGGTTGCTGCTTCAGGAGTTGCTGGTTTTATTCCTGAAATTGAAGCTGCTGCTTCAAAATAGAGGTATATTGTTCACCTCTGTGTAAAAAAAACACTCAGTACATTCGTGATTTGGTTCCTCAGTACCATGTTCAATCGCTGTTCAGCGATTGTCAACTTTTAAAAGGAATCATACTGTTATTCACCATATTGCATATGAAGAAATCACAGAATCTAAATTTGAATGATCAAATGAGCATACGGTCCTCACTTCCCTCAAATGAAAATTGAAATAGAACTGGTCAGTAGTTCATTTGCACCATATGCTACCTGTTGATTTAGTTAATAAAAACATTGCCTGATACACTATATAAATTTATTCTAAGCTAGATAGCTATTAGTTGAATATTATTATTTGTTTTAAGTTTTGTATAGTTTTGATAACATGAATAACGTAAGTTTTTTTATTAATTTTCAAATAACTTAACTATATTTCAAACATTAGATTTATTTCGAAATACGTTATTCCAATTTGAAGTACTCAACATTAAAAACTGTTAATTATAAACTTGCAAAAAAACTACAAAAAAGATGATCAGTAAGTAAGTCAATTGTTATGTAAAATAATTTCTTTCATGTATGCACTCTTTGTGATTCTTGATTAGTAAATGAAATATAACACACCGTGTTACGAACCATCCGAAGAACGCCATGTGCAGTGTTGAGCACGTAGCCGGACGCACAAGGCAGGAAACAAAGTGAGTCCAGGAATAATTGAAAAGACAGAAATGCCTTTTGATAACGAATAAACCGCTGCTCTATCCATAATTTGCACATTAGTTTTATTTCGGAGTATCTAAAGATTCAACAGCAAATTAAAGCATCTAAACAAACACAGAAACGAAAGAAACCTTGTAATAACAATTCCCTACAAATAGAAGAACCGAAATCTGTAAACAGATTTCGACTGCTGTCATTTTGAGAGAAAGTAATAAATCTTTCTCCATGGTCGTTTGGCGATCGCGAGTATTTCGCGATACTGCTGGAGAGCAGTGACCCCGCTTTTGTTGCCGACACCTAGTGTTGATGGTTCATTTATTCTCTCTCTCGAAGTGCTCTCAGTTAAACTTGTGTAGCTATAGGTGAATGCTATTTCTATACCTCATTCTGTGAAAGAGTCTATGTCAATCGAGGCTGCTCTCGGTTAAAAGTGCGTTGTTCTGTGCTAATTTCAGAATATATCTTTTTGTGCTACTTTCTAAATCTTTTATCTGTCTTTCAATTTCTACCACCTTCGCCCCAGCGTCTGTTCAAATTAGAGGTTCACTGCCAGTAGCGTGGTAGTCCATGTATTCCCACGGTCGGGCACTGTGTAGAATAATAACATTAGATCCCGATGGCCTGTCAATATTTACCTCGCCCACTAACTGGGATACGAAAACGGTTGCAGTCAATTTAGGTGTGGTAGCATAGGAAGTCGTATGTTGGCGGTAAGTTGGTGCACGGTGTGTATAATATCATACTCTGAGTTTTAGACATAGTTGTAGGTTACAATTGTGCTGTGTCACATTAAAGTGAATTTTATGCTCTGTGTGCATGCAACAAATTATTTTGCGTACATATTTTGAATAAAAAACCTGAACACTTTCCTGCACGTAGAATAATACATCTAGATACTGAGCAGCAACAAATATGACGAAATAAGTCGAATGAAGGCAATGAGTTAAGCAATGGGAATTACTAAATTAATTTTTATAAGTATCTTCCTTTCATGGACAATTCAACCTGTCCTCAGCTGCAGAACACATCACTCAAATACAAAGAGGTTATTGTCTGGGTTTGTCATTAATTAAAATTAAATATTGTACATACAAGGAGACAGGTCTGAAAACGTGTGGACTCATCTGAGGTCAAAGGTTTGAAAATGTGGGCGTCAGCCGCGATATAAATAAATATGAAAATGTAACGAAATGATATACATGTTGCAGGAGCAAAATAGAGGAATACATAAATGTTGTTGAAATTGTAAAACGTGAAAACAGTTAAAACAACAACCAATATCCTGTTGGAAAATAAATGAACTGGTACGTAGCTGTATTTCAAGCATATGGACACATGAGTACAGTGTACCCAAATATTTTTCTTATCGAAATCTCACAAGTCAATAAATATGGCAATTAAAATATCACATTGGACGTATTAATTATGGCCAAGGATCTCGTGCTTAAGTTGAATGCAACAGTAAATAAAAAATTGGACAAATTACCTCAGAGCGAGTCTTTAATAGCAAAAAAATAATTAGAGCACTTTCAACACATATTACAGAAATCTATTAACAACTGAACCCATGCATAGAAAAATGAACTAACCTACAGTTTTTAAAAATGGAGAATACCAGGTTTTTGTAAATGAGGTAGTAAAAATATACATCAAATTACTTTATTATTATTTTTTTAACGGAAATTCGTACAGAAAGGACCAGTTAATGTTTCTAATCAGTCACGTCCCTTATAATGCAACTTAAAATATGAAATAATAATTGATTACTAACGAAGAACAATATTTTATGAAGACTGTTTTGTACATTATCAAACCTCGACAATCACACATTACCACTAAATCTAGTAAAATGTGTTTCTCTAGCCGTAACACTGTATAACAAGTTTGACATATTTTAAATGAATTTATTCTAAAAAACACGCAGAACATATTGCTGTCCTTGCTCTTATCTTGCTAATGCTTGTATCTGTAAACGAATATGTCATGCTGGGATTCTTTTTCCTGGAGTAGTGACATGATTGCATAGAAGAACTATTTATCTCGATGCGTTTGTGTGTTCCATATCTCCTCCTAAACCACTGGACTGATTTCAACCAAATTTGGTACAGGCACCCTTTTCCGTCATCGAAATATCCACATACCTGTTATAGTTCAGAAGATATGACGTCATAAACGATGTGATGAGTGAAAAAGTGCAACGTCATGTATGTCGTTTAAAATTAGTACTTCTGAGATACTATCTCTATTGGTAATAAATCTCACTGACAGTATCCACATATGCCGCTAAATACACTTACAAAATAATGTCATTGTACCTCACATTGTTCAGGAGATATGACGTCATAAACATTGAGATGTGTGAAAAAATTACCGCTCTGTACATGAAGTCCTAATACGTTTATTCTTTACTACTGAAACATTCCTATAGTCCAGTCAACTCAAGGAAATCCCTGACATCTGGTAACGCTTCTGACAGCTTTCAACAGCGAAGCTCAAATGGCTGCAGACGAAAACAATAGCTGTCTATAGAACTATGAAGAGACGTTGCCATAGATATATTTACAAAATCGTGTTGTAGACACGCGAAGCAGCTGCGCCCAGCACACAAAAATATTGCGTTTATTAATCTGGATACTGCACTTATACTTTTGTACATTATGCATATTTCTTTGTATGATTCTTTCATAGTTTTTTTGCGTACTTTACTACAGACACAATTGATTTTTGTTTTCGTTTACATCCTATACAACGTAATTCATCCTCCATGATATTTTCATATTATGAAAATAATATTTTCATTTGGGCTGAAAATGTTATAAGGGGGGGATAGGACATGAAATTTTATCCAACCTGTTTAACAGACACACATTACGACATTAATGAAGAAAAATGTATATTCTATTTAAGAGGTTATCCCTTGTTGTATTGAGTTTTCTATTTATCTCACAAATATTAACCAATATCAGAAGTGAAATAGGGGTCGAACAAAAATTAGGAAGCACCACACTACCTCTCTACTCCACACATGGCTAAAGGGCTGCATAAGTCTATCACTGTGAATGTAAGCCTAGTGTTTTGTTGTATGATCAAACGCAGAAACTTATCTCAGGGATTCCAGATGTTTATTTTGCCGAAACACATGAGACCGGTATCCGTCGATTATATGGAAGATTGGTAGAACAGCTTTCTAACAGATCCGAACGTCTACTTCACCAAAATAACCTTACAGACGTGCTCCCTTGTATCTGTAGATACAACACTGAAGCAGATTCTCCCACATTCACAATCTGAACCTTGTGATTTTGACCTTCGCATTAGAACCATATAATTCGTGTGCTCTTTACCATTGTTTCGCTTCTTCTTCTCAATTTCTTAGCACCAGCTGTGCAGATTACGCTTCCGCTTTCGATAATTTTCACAGATCTTCCCATGTTCGTATTCACACTTTTCTTAATTCAAATATAATCTACCTCTGTCCCCAAACCTATTGATATTCAGTTAATTTACTTCTTCTGTTTATCATAAAGCACATTGTTAACTATCTTACTACTCAGCAGCTCAGCTTTTTGTCACTAGAGGGAGGCTGGAGTGTGGTGAAAGTTAGCCGTTTTAGACACCACAAAACTAATATCTAGATATATACAAGAAATTCTCTATGCTGAATTACATCCTAATGTGATACTTAGGGGATCAACCAACGTAAATTTTGATAGCTACTGTACCCAATAACACATGGCAGCACTTACCACAGATTTGTTTTCCCTTTTTTAAAACCATTAGAAGGTTAGCCCGTTTTTCTGTGAATGACGTGGCAAAATTATTGGAGGCAATGGTAAACCACCGCTAAAACACATAGCAGAATCCATTACAACAGAGGCTAGCGAACAAGATGTTTCAGTAAAGCTGTAAACTTTGAATGGCATGTTTAGGGAAAAGACCAAAACATGGCTAAAATAGTCAACGAAGTTAAATGAAGCGTAGAAGAAATAAGGGCACACTTATAGTAAAATAGTGTGTGCTGAAAGTAAAAACGTATATGATTCAGAATTGTGTTAGTAGCTAAAAATAACCCTGTAATTAGTGTTGAAAACTGCAATTTGTCTGAAATAGATACTTCAAAGGAACATATAATTAATTCCTTTAAAGCTGTAGTAATTAGTAATGAAACTGAACTGGACAATTTGTATGAGGGGATTGTAAGTATAGTAGATGATCTTGGTGTAGAGACAAATGGTTTTCTTGCTTTGAAATATGCCTTTGTTTCGGTGGAAAGTAAAAAGAAGGCATTTGAACTGTCAGTACAGACAAATTTTCAGTATTAGATGCAAACAGAAGAAATGGCACTGATTCATGTAATGGTGTGGAAGACGTTAACGTTTTGAGTCATGTGCTAAAAATGTCGATGAAGAAGTAGACTGTTTTCTTGTTTTGAAAGACAGTCTTGTACTTGAAGAAGGTGTAAAGGAAGAACCCGAACTGTCTCTGACAAAAAAGTTTTCAAAACTGTATACAGGAAAATTTTTAATATCTAAATTGCATAAAAATTGTCCTGTGGGTTAGTTATACAAATTTTGTAATCAGATTCAAATTGACCAATGAAAGATGTATCAAAACGAGTTTTGTCAACAGTTCAGATACAATTGTAAAGGACGCTGTGTTACTGAAGCAAATTTCAAAATACTGATCTTTTGTATGCGCAGAAGGGAATAATTATTGAAGTCTGTGAATGTAAATTTATGTTGTTCTTGCTCAAAAGCAGCCCCAGATCTACGATATTTCCGAACCGGAGAAAAAAAAATTGATAGTAGCGCTTCCCCTCCTCTCTACCCCTCGAACGATTGATATGTCAAAAATTAAAAAAGAAATCGATTTTTCAAAAATGTCTATTTTGTAGCGCACATCTTTCTGAAGAGTTTAAAACATATATGTTCGAGGAAATGTAAGACATGTTATTTGTTCTTAAGTGTGCCATAGTGCAGTGGCACACCTGTTCACACAGCATTCTTGTATCGCAGGTCACGGTACCTGTATTTCACTCCGTGGAATTCAAACGTGTTTGTTTTGTAATGGAAGCCATCAAACCTATATTGAGGACATTGGAAATTAAAATGTCCTGTGGTGCCTCTCCTGCTCCCAGTCGTTCGATTTGATGCTCTACCCCCTTTAAGGACACAGGGTACTTATAAATGGTGGAAAAATCGAAATATTTATGACTTTATTAAATTCTATAGTCCTTAATGATTACAATGATGTATATATTATGGGGTTTCAAATGAAAAATGATCTATATTTACAAAATTTTAAAGCAATGGTCATGTATGCCGCCACGTCCCCTTTATTTCTGCTACAGAAACCAGTATTATTTCGAAAAGAACAGTGAACTTTCTGTTTCCAACGTATGATAGAATATTGTATAAGTTGGTAACAGTCCAGGTTCCTAGTGTCTGTAAGTGATTATGTTTGCTAGTATTTACTTTTGTTTCGCTGAAGCTGTTTGTTCACATGTTACTGAATGTTTGTTGCCCAGGTGCTACATATATTTGTGGAAGTACATATCACTTAGTGTGCAATAAATAAGAACTATGCCACGCATCCAGAAATTCAATAAAAGGAAATTCTGTGGTAACCAGTTCACAAACAAAGCAAGCCACACTGTTGAAAGTAACCTTTGTATCAGTTCTTCAAGGAAGAAACTCCCACATGGCATGCCCTCTAGTGATCAAATTTTTGTGTTAACTATGACGCTGTTTGTAGTGGATTTGTTCTTTTTGATGTGGGCGTCTTATCTTCTCTGATAAAGGAAGTGGCAAAATGTAAACAATGTGATGGTGTAGTCTGTCTAGAAATAACTGAACAACAAAGCAACAGGAAGGGTTTAGCGCCAAAATTAGTTTTCCTGTGTAGATCCTGCAATAAATCTACCGTGAAAATGACTTCGAACACTGTACATAATTCATATGATGTGAATTTGAAGTTAGTGTATGCAATGCGTGCCATAGGAAAAGGAAAAAAGATTGCTCAAACTTTTGCGGTTTAATGGACCTTCCTCCTCCTCCCAGTTGGTTCAGCAAGTACGTAAAAATACTTTTAGGTGCCTTGACGGTTGTGTCTAAAGCATCTATGAAACGTGCAGTGGCAGAAACTGTAAATATTAGTGGAACCAGGGACATTGCTGTTGCACTTGATGGGACATGGCAACGTCGAGGACATCGGTTATCTAAGTACTGCCACACCTGCCATGGTAACAATGAAGGACTTTCATTCGCAATTTCCCACTAGTTGTATTTTTCAGAATTCAGGTACAAATATTTCCTAAAGTTTATAAAGCATTGCTCTAATTTTTTTCTGTAACTTGCAGTAGTCCATAATTATGTAGTAGACCTAAGCTTTATTGCAGAATCAACTAAATAATTTTAAAAAATAACATTTTTATTAGGGAAAATTATAAAAATTAAAATGTAAGATGCAATATTTTTTATCCACATAATACGTGGAATTGAATAGGTCTAGTACCTCAGCCATTATGTTACGCATATCTGGAAAAAAATTTGGTCTCCTTCAAATGTATAACATTGGATTAAATGGTAGCTCAATTTGAGGAAGCATTCTGGAAAAAAGGCATCATTTTCTTTGTAATTTTTGAATAACCCTAAGCAGGTTCAAAAATATTCAAAATATTCAAGAATTTTCAAAATTTGTGTAGAAACTGTGCTGCATTACCTGATATCAACAAAAAATCTGTAAAACATATACATTATAAACAGTGTCTGAAAGATATAAGTGTTGATTTTGACATAACATTGAGCTGGAAAAGTACCCTGTATCCTTAAAAAAACTCACAATTAATACTGGTTGGAATTACTTGTGACTCGGAGAATAGGAACTCTTCAGAAAATTTGCACTTTTTATTGCCTGTTAGCTGATAACTTTCTCTTTTGTGTGATATAAAATCAAATGTAAGAAACATAAAAACAGTAAAGACAAGAGACAAGCAATACAGCACACATTTCTTCAGTTCTTAGGTCTCAGTATTTTTTTGTCTCTAATCTTGCTACAGCTTTACACAGCGTGCTTTCTTTCTGCGAAAGAATCTATTACTTCATCAAAGTTCGTCAAACGTTTTGCGACATGAAAAATCAAAATGTCGTCTAATACTGAAAAAGATGTTAGTATGAGTAGTACCCAAGACTGCTGTGGTTTCTCAATTTGATTACTCTATTTTGTCACTGTCTGGTAGACAAAGCGAAACAGGTGTTTCTAATATTTCAGCCACAGTAACACGTGCCAAATAAGCGAGACTGTTTTGGCACAAATGGGCTTATATATGTACCTCATTTTCATATATAACACGACAGACTATAATTCACGAAGTACCAATATCAAATGCCTATTAACCCTACAAGCAAAAAGTTTTATATAAGGAAATAGTTTCACATTTCATTCATACGCTCTAGTTTCTCAAGCATGACGTCGAAAAGTAGTAGTAAGAAATTTGTATATAAATATGGAATCTTTATATTCTTTTATATAATTTGTGTGATGTATTTCTTCTCCTTCCTCGTTCTAACAAACAATCTTGTCATAACTAATTCTGTAACTATTCCTGTCATTGTCAAAACTTACTCTCCCGTTAACTTCACTAACCCTGCCAGAATCGCAGGTTCAGTTATTCCGCATTTATTCTCCAGTTAGGCGTCATTACGTATTCGTACCAACGCGTTTTCCGTGCTGTTCCGAGAACAGAACATAATCGGCTGCTAACCGGAGACTGTATAATTGGCCCTTCGAAGTGTAGCCTTCTAGCAAAAATTTTCTATCAAAATTTGTTTTTCTTGGGTACACCGAGAAGATAATACGTAATCTTCCGTACCTGTTATTCCTGTTAGTTTTTTTTTCCACTCTGGTAGTTTGAATTTATGGATTTAGCTAATAATCATAACAACGCTGATCATTCGCACACCCAATCAACCATGTAAACAAACAGCTATTGGCACTTACTCGTTCGGGTTTATTCGGCTCAGCACGTATAGCCCTGTCCCCTTTTGTCTGCGAGAAAGTTTTTTTATTTCTAGATGCAACGGGGATTCCCCTGGCAGGTACATCACGTACACTATGCATGCATTCAAAAATCTACTTACGATTTGTTCAGAAATTAACTTGGAATGTGTTCAAAAATCTTCAAAAACAAACTGGGATGCTTTTCAAAAGCATATGAATAACCGATAAAGCAACGTGCACTGTATACTTGGCGCTTTGTGAAACAAGGTTATTTTCTTCAAGAATACGAATTTGTGGCACCCTCAAATCGCCGCCCGAGGCAGATTTGTTCCCCCCCCCCCCCGCCATTAAACTGGCCCTGCTGAAAAGGTACATAGTTTTTGGTTTGCCAGTGGGTTTAAAAGAAAAAGCGAATGCAGGATGTACAAGAAACGTTATGTCCAACTGTGGAAAATTTAATGGTAATGTTGTATTTGACTTTCACATTGAAATGGAAAAGGTACCACATGATGTCTTACTGCAAAGAGTGAAAAAATATAAAAAGTAATGTGTCTCAAAAAAATAACAGCAACGTAACTAAAATTTTGCCTCTTACAGAAGATGCCAAATATGTTCATTATATTTCGATATTGATCATTTCCTTGCCCTGTTATGTTGCACTTTATGAATTGTTTATTAATGTAGTTAACAATTTTGATGATCATTTAATATCTTAGCTTACATTATGACAGAATTTATGTTGAACCATGAGTAATAAATACTTTTGCGTGTGTTAACCCACTGTTGATAAATGTCCCCGTTCACTTCACGATACCTTTGACTTAACCATAATGCACTTTTATGCATTTTGAGACATTTCATGTCTCTGGAAGGTTTTCTCAAAGTTATTATTGCAGAAAACGTTTTGCAACTCGACCATCGTTCATGAACCTGCTATAAACGACATCTTTAAATACAAAGTGTCCATGTTGATAGAGGAAATCTTGAGCACAGATTATGATGTTCACATTTAGGGGTGACATCATGAAAGGGTTTAACTGTAGTGTTATACCTATTAATTTATACAAGTCGCTGCACAATTCCAGTAAGTGGACAGTAATTGATGATGAGATTGTACAGTATTAATGTGAATGGTGCTGTGTTCGTTCGAAAATTATAAACAGACGTCAGTCAGCCAAGACTTTATAATCTCTTTCTTTTATGAACAATCTGTAATGTCAATGAAAGAAAACTTCTTAAATGCCTTCAGAATGAACATACATCCTTTATCCTCTTCAATGTCATAGTATGCTGGACATAACCTTGTGTACATATTGCGAAGCAGTATGTATAAATTATTAGATTAATTTTCCTGTAAGTTGTCATACAGTTGAAAATCGGAACTATAAATTGTAATTGTTGAATTCACTCAAATCACGTTTCAGGTTCACTTTCCTATCGGTTTAAAATTCAAGTAGCATAAATCAAGGTGTTTCTAATTGAAGTGCTGTTTGAATAGTCCATCATTGTCAGGATGAACCTGTAAGTAGAGGATATTAAAAACCTCCTATTATCTGACATTTAAAGGCGACTGAATGTCGAAACTGAGTATTTTTAAAATTTTCTAATATTTTTCGTCGCTTACGGGGACATAAGATATTTTCCAATTAATTTCTCAAGTACAGTCTTGTTCTTTTAAGGATTAACACCCTGACTATATGCATTACCGTCCGTTCCACTTTATACTAATATAAATTGAAAGGTCTCTGTGTACTGAAGCACTATAAAAATATGTAAATTACCTAAATGTTCACATGCAAGCCCTAAATTAGATTTACATTGAATATATTTTATGAATGTATTTTATGTTGAAACAAAACTGGCGTTCTTTGCATCGGAGCGTGGAATATCAGCTCCTTTTATCGGGCGGGAAGGTTAGAAAATTCAAAAAGGGAGATGGATAGATTAAATTTAGATATAGTGGGAATTACTGAAGTTGGGTGGTAGGAGGAGCAAGACTTCTGATCGGGTGAATACAGGGTTATAAATATAAAATCGAATAGGAGTAATGCAGGAGTATGTTTAATAATGAATTAAAAAATAGGAGCGCGGGTGAGCTACTACGAAGAGTACAGTGAACGCATTGTAGCCAAGATAGACACGAAGCCCAAGCCTACCACAGTAGTACAAGTGTATATGCCAACTAGCTCTGCAAATGACGAAGGGATTTAAGAAACGTATGATGAGATAAAAGAAATTATTCAGGTAGTGAAGGGAGACGAAAATTTAATAGTCATGGGGGACTGGAATTCGATAGTAGGAAAAGGAAGAGAAGGAAAAGTAGTAAGTGAATATGGAATGGAGGTAAGGAATGACAGAGGAAGCCTAAGCAAAGAAGGGAAAGCGGAAAGGTGGAAGGAGTATACAGAGTGTCTATACAAGGGCGATGAACTTCAGGGCAATATTGTGGAGATAGAAGAGGATATAGATGAAGATGAAATGGGAGATATGATACTGCGTGAAGAGTTTGACAGAACACTGTAAGGCCTCAGTCGAAACAAAGTCCCGGCAGTAGACGATATTCCGTTAGAACCACTGATAGCCTTGGGAGAGACAGCCATGACAAAACTCTATCATCTGCTGAGCAAGATGTATGAGACAGATGAAATAGCCTCAGATTTCAAGAAGTTTGTGGCATTTGTAGACTTAGAAAAAGCTTTTGACAATGTTGACTGAATACTCTCTTTCAAATTCTGAAGGTGGCAGGGGTAAAATACAGGGAGGGAAAGGCTATTTACAATTTGTACAGAAACTAGGTGACAGTTGTAAGAGTCGAGGAGCATGAAAGGGAAGCAGTGGTTGGGAAAGGAGTGAGACAGGGTTGTAGCCTGTCCCCGATGTTATTCAATCTGTATACTGAGAAAGCAGTAAAGGAAAGAAAAGAAAAATTTGGAGTAGGAATTAAAATCTATGGAGAAGAAATAAAAACTTCGAGGTTTGACGATGACATTGTAATTCTGTCAGCAAAGGACCTGGAAGAGCAGTTGAACGGAATGGACAGTGTCCTGAAAGGAGGATATAAGATGAACATCAACAAAAGCGAAACGAGGATTATGGAATGTAGTCGAATTAAATCAGATGACGCTGAGGGAATTAGATTAGGAAATGAGACACTTATAGTAGTAAATGAGTTTTGCTATTTGGGAAGCAAAACAACTGATTATGGTCAAGCAGAGAGGATATAAAATGTAGACCGGTAATGGCAAGGAAAGCGTTTCTGAAGAAGAGAAGTTTGTTAACATCGAGTATAGATTTAAGTGTCAGGAAGTCGTTTCTGAAAGTATTTGTATGGAGTGCAGCCATGTATGGAAGTGAAACATGGACAATAAATAGTTTAGACAAGAAGAGAATAGAAGCTTTCGAAATGTGGTGCTACCGAAGAATGCTGAAGGTTAGATGGGTAGATCACGTAACTAATGAGGAGGTACTGAATAAAACTGGGGAGAAGAGGAATTTGTCGTACAGCTTGAGTAGAAAAAGGGATCGGTTGGTAGGACATGTTCTGAGGCATCAAGGGATCACCAATTTAGTACTGGAGGGCAGTGTGGAGGGTAAAAATCGTAGAGGGAGACCAAGAGATGAATACACTGAGCAGATTCAGAAGGATGTCGGTTGCAGTAGGTACTGGGAGATGAAGAAGCTTGCACAGAAGAGCATGGAGACCTGCATCAAACCAGTTTCTGGACTAAAGACCACAACAACAACAAACATATTTTATGCTCCTAGATTTTTATCCTTCTCATTACCGTCTGTGTGAAAGTGCATGTATTTTTCCATTGGTAGCTAGTAGTATGGAAGTTGCTTTGGTCAGTCTGGACAACTTTGGGTGTTACGTCAAAGCAAAGAGGTTTGTACCATCTAAGTCGTCTTTATCGACGATGGGTTGGTTGGTACCGGAAGCAGACCCTTTGGTTTGTTCTGGCTACCTCCTTAGATTCGTGGTTTTAGGGTGGTTGTGCATTTGACGGTGGGCAGTTGTTGAGTGCGGTCGGTAGCTTAAGACAGACCTTAGCGTGAGATGTGTAAGTCTTCAGGCTAGTTGATGCAGTATAATTCACTTTTTATTACAGTGATAGGTTCATTATATGATCCACAGTTTACCCAGGATAGGCCATGGTGCAATTTACCAATTGTTATAAGTGTCTTCTGGTACTTTCTTTGTGCCACCATAACTTCTAGTGTACAAACTCCTCCCATCTAGTGATGCTGACATTACGTTACAGTAGATTTTCCTAAGTGTGAAGGCAAGAATGGATACATTCTCGTGTGAATTCTTTCATTTATTATTCCAGTTGAATTCTTTCGGTTTCACCTGTGATTTGAAAAAATTTGCATTTATGGTTTGCACCACATGCTGCGAACTTGCCTTCTGTGTTGCTCAGCGGTAATCAATCGTGTTCCCTAGAATGAATTTAATATGTGTTGAATGTTCTACGTAAGTCATGGTTTTTGGTGTGGAATTTCAAATGAATGGCGTGCTTGCATTTTTAGTCTGAACTAGGCGCTTGGACGAGCCAGCTGAGCTCTCAGCTCTCTGCGTCCATCGAGGGATAAATTTCTTGCAGTTCATTTTATCTTTCATCGCGTGTCACGCATGTAATTTAACCGTTTTGTGAAAATATTCAGCCATCTGCTAAATGTGCTACTTTTTTTTACTCTATTTTCCACGTGGTCCCCACCCCCTCCCCAACCTTGTATCGGTTTTATTTCTGTGAGAATATTTTAAGCAATTGCATTTGTCAAAAGATTACTATTTCGGAAGACACGAATCTCTTTCCCTGACTCTTTGGTGAAGGTGTAATGTGTTTTGAGGTTTGTTCTTTAGTGTGTATCTTACGTAAATACATGCATTTATCCTATCCTCTTCCCAGAATTTTCACATGTCTTCCCATTCATGTGGTCTGTCACCATTCAACCATTTGAAACAGTTGAAACAGTGTTAAATTTGACTCAGACAACAAGTGTTATTACAATCTGTTTATTGCATAGTGTTTAACTTATGTTTTTTATTAAAATAAATTGTGTTTATACTTCATGAGTGTCCATCAACGCAGCCGCCCCTTCCGAAATCGGTCTTAGTACATCCTACTTGTCGTTACCAAAGCGAAGTATTCTTGCAGGCCCAGAATCTGAATTTTAAATAGATTCTAAAGCATTATGTTTTAATTCAACTTCTTTCATTCAGTATGATAATTCTTTTGAGTAAATTCATTTCAGTGTTCATTTGATGAGAGTACTGACATATTAATGGTTGCTATGGTACAAGTTAATAATTTCTTTAATTAATTGTAATTAAGTTATTCCCAGCTTCGTTGGAAGGCGACCTCAAGCAGAGAAGCAAATGTATTATGTTATGGCGGGACGTTACCATAAGATGTGAATCCTTTTTTGATGAGCTTCTCCAAGTATAGGACATTGCTGCTTGGAATGTTCAAAGTAACTTGGTGCTAAATAGCTACGCACGCCTCGATGTTATGCTAGAACATCACAGAAGAAAAAGGTTTGTGCGAAAAGTATTCCTGGTGATAGACTCGTTCATTGTTTTTGACTGGAGCGATTATGTTGAGTGATGACATTATTCCTGGATAGTTTATAGCCCAACGATTTAAGGAATTGATGGTTCTTTGGCTTAAACGCATCATGTTTAGGTTGTAAAATGATGTCCTGTTGGTTGCGTTTCCTGATTTTATACCATATGGCCAGCGTGCTGCAAATATGATCGTATCACTATTTCTTCATTGTGAAAGTTTACAAGATGATCTTTCTGATCCACAATCCTCAGCTTATGATGCTCTAATATCTGAACAGTCACTGGGAGGTTGGTGGCACTGCATGGCATCTCTACAATTTTGTACCCTGGCCCGACTGTAGTGAAGAGTCCATAGACTGAATCAATTCGTTGCTGAAAAATGAATTGGTCACAGTATTGCATTTGACACAAATTGTGCTAACCAGTTCTTGTAAAATTTATTGTGATCATTCTGCAGAATTTGACCCTTTGAGAAACATAGTAGTGATCCTACAATTTTTTTTTTTTGTAAAGTCTATTGCTTCGTTGGTCGTTCTTATTTCCATTTTAAATGTATTGATGGTGAGATTAACTCTAATTCAGTAACAGCCCTTTAAAGTAAACATTTAAATCATACCTGTGGTATGTGTCATGGGGTATTTGCACTTCTTAACCATTTCCCAGACGTGCAGTTTGATGCTGTGATATTAGGAATAGTGTTTTAAGCCCATCAGAACAGTACCCCAATCACTTTGTCTTAATTTGATTGGTAGAAAGTAATTCGTACGTGATACCGACGATCGATCTTTTAAAATCA
This sequence comes from Schistocerca americana, assembly GCF_021461395.2. Classification (NCBI taxonomy): domain Eukaryota; kingdom Metazoa; phylum Arthropoda; class Insecta; order Orthoptera; family Acrididae; genus Schistocerca; species Schistocerca americana. The sequence continues at coordinate 119,738,833 of NC_060130.1, forward strand.
AAATATGTGGTATCGCTCCTGAAACTCAAGTAATAAGCTAGTGTGTCTGACTATTGTTTTCTTATCTTATTCTTCTTTGCAACTCTCAAAATGAACATGAGAATCGGTGCCCACAGAAGTAAGTATTTAACCTCTGACAGTGTTGAAAATTGTAGAATAGGTGGTCACCATTACAGTAGCGGCATAATTCTTCTGGTGGCTGTGAGTCACCGAATGAACTCAAGTAGTAGACACTGATTTGGGTTTCTCTTGTAATATGCGACCCAGTGAGTTCCAGGTCGTCCCCAAGGTCTAAATTTACGGTTCCACATTTATTAGATTTCCACACAGTCACGGGTAGAGTATTCCGCATAAACAGTGCACGAAATCCTGGAATGGAGAACTTCTAGACAAATTTAAGAAGATTAATGTATGCAAGTGACCTGTCGGACAGTATAGCTGTCAGCTTGTTTCTAATCAGCAATCCAAGCCGTATAGGGCTTTTCCAATAGCCAGAGAATCCATGAATTTGTAATGTCTCTTTCCTTTGTCAAGCTCCTGCTGTAAGTTTTCAGCAGTTTTCACTGTTGTGCCAATAGCTGCCGCGTCACCAGCAAAAGAACCAAATGCTAAAATGCCGGTTAGAACTGGAATTTGAAGGGGAGATTCCATCTGATGTGGCAAGTACTGGTAGGACACTGGGCGTTTTGATCATTTGTCCTCTCAGAAATAATTTAGCTACTAAAATGATAACTGAATGTATTTTTTAAACAACCTAGTGTACTCTTGCCCTTCTTATTCTTCTGTGGATAACGAGCTGCATAAATAACTCAACTCAAATTTAGCCTCATACCTAATTTAAGTTTTGCATGCATTGCTTTGTCTACCACAAGTACGGTGACATGTTGGCCAGCACCAGTATCCCTTCTTGGATGTAGTTCCTTAGCACTGTTGACTGAACTTCGATATGCAGTGTGATGACCTGGGAGACCCTTATCTGCTTTGCACTCAATATCAATTTGCTGCAGGGTTCGTCTAAATGATTCCTTTGTCACCACGTAAGAGTCATTTGTGAAGCTTGGTTCCGGGCCCACAACAATTATACATAGGGATGTGAAGTTCTGTAAGTCGCTTGTCGAGAATACCACTACCTCTGCTGATGTGCTTCTTATTATGCATGTAATACGACTGCGCCGTCAGATTTGTGCATCTTGTTGTATAGCAAACCACTAGCATCCACTCAACTGTTTTTCGATGAAGTGAAGCTCAGCCATTTATCAAGGGGCTTTTTCATCCCATCATCTTGTAACACGTTCTATGACAACGACGTTTAGTAAACTGCTTCTCTCTAATCATTGCAGGTAAAAACTACGAGCAACTTCATACCACTGCTATACTTTATGATGCAAGTTCTAGTGTTTGTTCATCAAACTTTGGAAACTGTAAATATCTCCGTTGATCAGTTTGGCAGGCATAAATTCTCAAATGCTCTCTTGCATTTTGAAATACGTACTAAATTACCTATATTACATTTCTGTTTGTAGCGGTCTGCCAGTTTAATACGACTGTACACAGTATTTAAAAGCTCATTATCATAAACATCAGTTGGTTTCAGTTTATCATCTGGTGCACGGTCTGGTTATACATGTCAGTGATTGGTAGGAGTATATCAGTTCATGTACTTACTACCCTCCCATGCTCAATATTTGTATCGCTCTCTTGGTCGGTTTTAGAACAAATGAAGAACACGTTTAATGACTCCCGTCTCTAGAGGGCTGCTCGAATTTTCACGAGAGATGGCCTGATCGGTTAACTTCAATGCTAATGAATTCAGAAATGGCGCAACGTTTCTTTGTTAACAATTATTTCTCAGCAGAACCTGCACTGCAACACCCTCACAAGCTTTTCAATATGTTTCTAACCACCCTATTTACTTTCTCAGGGCAGCGTAGCTAATTTGGTAAACGAAAGTCTGTGATTGATCTATTGCTTTTGGCAGTGGAACCTACTATTTGAACCTTTGGTGGTACAGAAAGCCTACTATTTCAGTCTACTGAATGAACCTACTACCACAACTCTGTGGGACCTACAACTATTACTATGCCAAATGCAATACACAGACTACACGTTTTTTCACTTTTAGGTGAGTGATGTGTTATTAGCATTTAAAGTGCCAGAAGGTTTGCGAGTTTCATTTATTAATAGATACCAGAACTTATTCTGTGAAGTAACTTGAAAGAATCTCCCTCAGGGGCTCAGCATTCGTTTGCTGAGTACGGGCTTGGCGATCGCGGGGTTCCTGAGCTGGGGACTGGTAAGCGCCACCAGTCCTGTCGCCGTAAGCTCAGGTCATACTTCAACGACCACCGTGCGGCGCAGCGGTGGAATGTTCTGTGTTTCGGAGAACGGGGGTTTTGGCTTCGCCGCCTGGACTCCGAGGAAGGTACCCACACACACACACACACATATATATATATATATATATATATATATATATATATATATATATATATATATATATAACCCTCAACCTCAAGGTGTGCTACATGCTGAGGAGGTGAATAGCTGTTGAGATGAAACAGTTTTTAGCGAGCAACCTCTGGGGCACCTGCCGCACCCCAGTTGAATCAGGCTTGCTCAGGCATGCAGGGCTCTGCCTGGGTCGACGGCGATTTCCCTAGCGTCTCGTAGGATCCTTATGGAACTGTCTCATGAAACTACTACTCCTGACGGGATGGGTGTACCGTCAGGCAACACCTACACCCACTCCTCAAAGAGAGCTCGGTTGGTCAGTCCTCCCAAAAAGAAGTTTCAGAGTAATAGTAACAGGCCATTAGTGTGCCATAACACTTTCACCGTAATCAAGCAAAAGGGGGAAGCTTTGAGAAGATATCCCCTTTCTATATTAACAAGGCATTGGAAGGTATTGCTGGGTCTCTGAAAAGTGTCAAACGACTACATAATGGAACACTTTTGGTTGAAACTGCTAATTCCACCCAAAATATCTGAACTTCTGGGATGTAAGGCCTTAGGTGACTCCCCAATCGAGGCTGAATTGCATAACAACCTTAACTATAGTAAGGGCGTGGTTACCTCCTGAGATGTATTGGAGATGGACCCCGCGGAGTTGCGTGAAGAGTGGAAGAATGTGGGCGTCTCGGAGGTGCAGAATTATATGAGGAGAGTAATGGCAAATTGGAAAAATAGGCAACGTTTGTTCTAACGTTTAGTGCTCCCGAATTACCGGGACATATCCTTGCCGGCTATATCCGCCTTAAGGTTCGCCCGTTTGTTCCTAACCCCATGCGATGCTATAAATGTCAAAGATTTGGCCATACCACTATGGGATGTAAGGGGAAGACTACGTGTGACAATTGTGGAGGCTCCGCTCACGAGTCAGGGACTTCTTGTACACTTCTTCCGAAATGTGTTAACTGCTCTGGGGATCACCCAGTGTGGAGCAGAAAGTGTGAGGTTTACAACGAGGAAAAGAAAATTCAAGAGTTGAAAGTACTGAGACACATACCCTATGGTGAAGCTAAAGAGGCTTACAAAGCCATGCAACCACTGGTGTTTGCATCAGCCCTTCAAACACCAATAACTAAGTGTGATGCCTTCACACAAACTCAGACCACTGATTTAAGTACGAGCACATGCACTTGTCGCTGTACCTGTGGGGGAAACGCTCCACTTGCAACTGATGTCGCTCGGAAGCCGTAAGCAGTAGACTTACCACCTAAGCCACATACCACTCCCCAGCTTCAGAAGCCACCTAAGCCATCCCAGCAACCCCGGCAGCCTCCTCCTCCTCCTGTCAGTACAGAAAAACGTCCTTCTAAAAGTAGTTCTAAGTCCAAGAAAGTAATAGGTAAGTCTTCGGATCGACGAGCGCTCTCCCTTTCTGATGGCGACTATGCCCTTGAAGATATGGACTTCCAATCGGAGGAACTAGAGAACGCAGAACCGGCTAACGTTCCCCCTGACCTCCCCGGTAAATCACCGCCCCCGAGGGAGAAACGAAAGAACCACCATCGCTAACCAATGGCTTCCATGGGGACTTCTGTGTTGCAGTGGAATTTGAATGGATATTGCTCACATTTAGAAGAATTGCAGCTGCTGGTCCAGGATAAACCTTTCGGCATCTGCTTACAAGAAATGCATCTTAAAGTCACAGACACACCTACATTACGGGGCTATCACATATACAGGAAAGACGATACTCCTGTAGGCAGGGCTAAAGGTGGAGTGGCTATTTTTCTTGATGACACATACCACTCCTCTCCTGTCCCTCTTACCAAGACCATCCAAGCAATTGCTGTGAAAGTTCTCTCACCGTTTACTATCACAGTGTGTTCTTTGTACCTGCCCCCCATGACGCTTTGGATGCGGACGCACTGGCAGATCTCTTCCAGGCACAACCGCGTCCATTACTTCTTGTGGAGGACTTCAATGCCTACAATGTGCTGTGGGGCTCGGCTAGGCTACTACTTGCTCCAGGGGTCGGCTGATCGAGCGACTCCTTCATTCTAAGGATATCTGCCTTCTGAACGCGGGTCAGATGACTCACTCTTCCAAAGCTACAGCGTCGTTTTCAGCTATTGAACTATACTTTTGTTCCTCAGATATTGCACATTCAGTTCAGTGGGAAATGGCTCCAGATTTACATTCTAGTGACCACTTCCCAGTGTGGATTCGTCTGCCGCCTAGGACAGTGACCAGTAGGAGACCAAAGCACTTCCACTCTTGGCAACTTAATTCTAATGGAGACGGCGATACAGGAGTCCTTCTTACGCCGAAACCTTAGTCTGTGTGTTTTTGACCTCGAAAAAGCATATGACACTACTTGGAGGTACAACATCCTTCGCCAACTTCATGAATGGGAAATACGTGGGCGCCTGCCGCTTCTGATCCAATCCTTTCTCGAGGACAGGCGTTTTCGTTATCGCATTGGCGATACCATGTCTGATTGCTATGTTCAGGAGAGTGGTATGCCCCAGGCAGTGTCCTCAGTGTCACATTGCTTGCCATCGCTATCAATGGCATTTCCTCTGCAGTCAGGAGACTTGTCAAATCCTCTTTGTTTGTGGATGACTTTGCAATCTTCTACTCTTCCTCTGATCTTGCGACGACGACGAGGCAGCTACAGCTCACCATTAGGAGGCTGGAAACCTGAGCCCAGACAACAGGTTATCGGTTCTCACCTGAGAAGACTGTGTGTGTCAAATTTAATTGTGCTCGTCGGAGTTTTAACCAACCAGAGCTTACAGGGGGGGTGGGGGGGGCATGGGGGGGACCGTATTTTACTTTTTCAAGGTACAGTGCGCTTTTTGGGTTTATTACTTGACTCGAAATTAACATGGCTCCCACACCTGAAAGATCTACAAACAAAGGGCTTCCGGTTGTTGAACATTTTAAAATGCAGAATGAGATTTTCACTCTGCAACGGAGTGTGCGCTGATATGGAGCTTCCTGACAGATTAAAACTGTGTGCCGGATCGAGACTCGAACTCGGTACCTTTGCATTTCGTAGGCAAGTGCTCTACCAACTGAGCTACCCAAGCACGACTCATATCAACGCACAGTCCGCTGCAGAGTGAAAATATCATTCTGGAAACATCCCCTAGGCTGTGGCTAAGCCATGTCTCCGCAATATCCTTTCTTCCAGGAGTGCTGGTTCTGCAAGGTTTGCAGAGAAGCTTCTGTGAAGTTTGGAAGGCAGGAGACGAGGTACTGGCAGAATTGAAGCTGTGAGGGCGGGTCGGGAGTCGTGCTTGGGTAGCTCAGTTGGTAGACCTCTTGCCCGCGAAAGGCAAAGGTCCCGAGTTCGAGTCTCGGTCCGGCACACAGTTTTAATCTGTCAGGAAGTTTCATTTTGAAATGCCTTGGCGGAAAAACGGGGGGAGCTGACAGGTTCCGCCTCCTACAGTTTTATACGGCATTTGTTCGATGAAGCTTAGACTATGGCTGGGTGGTCTACTTCCTACCTCCGGATGTTAGATGCTGTCCACCATGCGGGCATTCGGATATCGACTGGAGCCTTTCGGTCTAGCCCAGTTCAGAGTATGTGCGCAGAGGCCGGTGAACCACCACTCTGGATTCGGCAACGTACCCTTTTGGCTCGACAGGCGCTGAAAATCTCAGCGTCACCCCAGTCATTGGCATTTACTTCAGTAATCCAACCCATCCTCGAATAACTGTTCAGGAATCGGCCCCAAGCGACCCAGCCATTTGGCATACGTGCTACAGACTGCTTCAAGGATTTGGATCTATCGGGCATGAAAATATACACCCAGGGATGGAACGCACAGCCGCCTTGGTGTCTTCGGAGGCCCAAAGTGATTTTAAGTTTGACGCAGTACCAGAAAAATTGTACTCCAGATATGGTTTTTACAACTTCGTTTTCGTCTATTTTAAGTATGTACCATAGTTTTATCGTTAATAATACAGATGGATCCCAGCAGGGGAATGCTCTCGGTTGTTCTGCGGTTTTCATTGATAGGGGTTTTGGAGTACATCTTCCAGAACAATTTACAAATTATGATGCGTAGTTATATGGCATTCTAATGGCACTGGAGAGGGTTCACAGACATCACCATACGAGTTTTCTTGCCTGTTCCGACTGTCTTAGTGCACTGCAAGCGCTTCACCAAATGTAACCGGCAGACTCGCTGATTCAGCTCATCCATAACTGCTTACATTGGCTCCAACGCCGTGGCAAGGAGGTGATCTTTTGCTTGGTACCTGGCTACGTTGGGATACAGAGTAACGACATGGCTGATTAAGCTGCCAATAAAGCACGTTGGGATGGTGCTGTCCATCAATGTCCCATCCTGTTGCACGCCATTATCTCATTTTCTGACAGATGCATCATGCGTCAGTGGGAGACTGAATGGTTGCAGGTGTCGGACAACAAACTGTGGTCGCTCAAACCGACCACAAAAGCTTGGCGGACTTCGTGACAGCCTCGCCGCTGGAAGGAGGTTCTGCTTACCAGACTGTGCATCGGGCATACCCTTTCACTCATGGCTTCCTCCTCCGGGGGGAGATCCACCTTTCTGTGAAGTTTGTGACGTGCTGCTTTCAGTTCAGCATATTGTGGATACATGTGTTCTGTATATTAATATTATCTCGCTGGAGATCTGCCCACCGTCCTCGCAGATACCGATACCAGTGTTAACAGAGTGGTGAAATTTTGTGAACTGTCAGGCCTCATCCCTAAACTGGCGGGGAAGGGCGGCAGACTTTAGTGCATTATAAACTGCTCAGCATGTGAGGACAGCCTTCGTCCCCACCCATGAAATTTCGTCTTGACTTTTCGTCAGGGCTCTGATGACCGTGATGTCGAGCGCCCCCTCAACCCAGCTCATCATCATCATCGTGTCAGCCTCGCCGCTGGAAGGACGTTTTGGTTACCAGACTGTGCATCGGGCATAGCCCTTTCACACATGACTTCCTCCTCTGGGGGGAGGATCCACCTTTCTGTGAAGTTTGTGGCGTGCCGCTTTCAGTTCAGCATATTGTGGCTACGTGTGTCCTGTATACTGATATTAGGGCAGCCCTTGGTCTCGTGGGAGATCTGCCCACCGTCCTCGCAGATACCGATACTAGTGTTAACAGAGTGGTGAAATTTTGTGAACTATCAGGCCTCATCCCTAAACTGATGGGAAAGGGCGGCAGACTTTCGTACGTTATAAACTGCTCTGCATGTGGGGACAGCCTTCGTCCTCACCTATGAGATTTCATGTTGACTTTTCGTCACTTACTGATGACCGTGATGTCGAGCGTCCCCCTCAACCCAACTCATCATCACTGAAAATATCTCTTCAGATTCCTGATGCATTAATTTTCGTGGATCTGCTATAAAAACAGCCCTTGAAGTCCCAACATGTCTGAGTGCTTTTCGTCATGAATAACAGCTACTACGTGGATTTTTATATCGTCAGCTATAAATAGTATAGGGAAAATCCTACCGGTATTGGTAAAAATATGTTTACATCTCCTAAGTAGATTACTGAAAATAGCCAGCAGGTATAGAAAGGGAAGAGGATAAATATCTTTGTTCTGCCTGTAAATAGCAGCAATTCTAAGAGCATTCTGTAACTGGAGTGTGCTACAGGTATAAGCTTATCTGGAAGAAATCATCTTTGTCCAAAGTATGAAGAGCAGGCAAGCTTGGACCTGCAAATGGGGCAAATACCTTTTTTGTCTAGGGTATGAAAAGCAGGGAGGCTTGGACCTACAGGGGAAAACAACTTTGTCTCAGCTATGAACAGAACAGGTGTCGACCCGCCAGCTATCGTAAAATCGCGTGTGATAATGGGTGGTCAATGCGGCCACTGCAGTGTGGACATCCGGGAAGCAGGAGTAGCAGTGCAAGTGGAAGTAAGAGTGGGCTGGTAGAGGGGAAGCGTTGGCGATCACTGTGACGTGTGCTGTGGGGGGTGGGAGCAGGTAGCAGCAACGGAGTGCGCCCAGTCATGTTTGGGGCGATGAACTGCACAGACAGTGGCTTGCTGCTGGTGGTCGTGTGAGTCACATGGTGGCCCTGGTGGAGCGAATCAGGAGGCAGTTGGAAGACACCTCAATCTGACCCGGCATGGCACAGCAGACTTGGCTCAGTGCTGTGTGAATGTTGCATGGTGCGAACTTCCCATCCAGTTCGGCAATCATGAATCTCGCAATCACGGAATAGGGGACTCTCCCTACTGTGGTGTTCGTTTAAATAAATTTATAAACAACCCTGTCTTATTGCTACTACACAAAAAATAGTGTTAAACTTAGCGTGAGGACCGTTTTAAAGCGTAAACTTTGTGATTTTCAAACTTAAGGGGAAGTGGACTCTTAGCAGAACTGTAACGCCCTAGGGGAGAGAGAAAATCAAGTATTTTTTCAATTTTCAGCAATTTTAACTTAAAAAATATTCTAAACTTACAGCATATGCAATGTGATAGCCATGCAGGCTGTCCACGTTTTTTACGTCCACTACATTGGATTTAAGTGACCTGGTAACTATGTAGACTGTCCTCATAACTTCAGGTCAGCCATCTTGGATTCTGACATCATATAGACTGTCATCGTATCTACTGGTTACCGTCTTGGATTGCCATCTTGGGCTTTTGATTTTAATTTCCCACCAGCTTAGGAAATCTGCCCTTCCATAGTGATGACATAGGATGTTCAAAATTGTTCAAAATTTGTGTGAATTCTTAAGGGACCAAACTGCTGAGGTCATCAGTCCCTAGACTTACACACTACCTGAAGTAACTTAAACTAACTTAAGAGACACACACCCATGCCCGAAGGAGGACTCGAACCTCCTGTGGGAGGGATCATAGGCTGGGTGAAACCCATCGCACAATTGGACCATTCTGAATTTCCCACCATTTATTCAATTTTATACATAGGGTAATAGGGGTCAGATGATGGCGTCCTCTTGGGTAAAATATTCCGGAAGTAAAATAGTCCCCCATTCGGATCTCCGGGCGGGGACTACTCAGGAGGACGTTGTTATCAGGAGAAAGGAAGCTGGCGTTCTACGAATCGGAGCGTGGAATGTCAGATCCCTTAAACGGACAGGTAGATTAGAAAATTTACAAAGGGAAATGGATAGGTTAAAGTTAGATATAGTGGGAATTAGTGAAGTTCGGTGGCAGGAGGAACAAGACTTTTGGTCAGGTGAATACAGGGTTATAAATACAAAATCAAACAGGGGTAATGCAGGAGTAGGTTTAATAATGAATAAAAAAATAGGAGTGCTGGTAAGCTACTACAAACAGCATAGTGAACGCATTATGGTGGCCAAGATAGACACGAATCCCACGCCCACTACAGTAGTGCAAGTTTATATGCCAACTAGCTCTGCAGATGATGAAGAAATTGATGAAATGTATGATGAGATAAAAGAAAGTATTCAGGTAGTGAATGGAGACGAAAATTTAATAGTCATGGGTGACTGGAATGCAAGAGTAGGAAAAGGGAGAGAAGGAAACATAGTAGGGGAATATGGATTGGGGCTAAGAAATGAAAGAGGAAGCCGCCTGGTAGAATTTTGCGCAGAGCATAACTTAATCATAGCTAACACTTGGTTTAAGAATCATGAAAGAAGGTTGTATACATGGAAGAACCCTGGAGATACTGAAAGGTATCAGATAGATTATATAATGGTAAGACAGAGGTTTAGGAACCAGGTTTTAAATTGTAAGACATTTCCAGGGGCAGATGTGGACTCTGACCACAATCTATTGGTTATGAATTGTAGATTAAAACTGAGGAAACTGCAAAAAGGTGGGAAATTAAGAAGGTGGGACCTGGATAAACTGAAAGAACCAGAGGTTATACAGAGTTTCAGGGAGAGCATAAGGGAACAATTGACAGGAATGGGGGAAACAAATACAGTAGAAGAAGAATGGGTAGCTTTGAGGGATGAAATAGTGAAGGCAGCAGAGGACTAAATAGGTAAAAAGACGAGGGCTAGTAGAAACCCTTGGGTAACAGAAGAAATATTGAATTTAATTGATGAAAGGAGAAAATATAAAAATGCAGTAAATGAAGCAGTCCCAAAACGTCTCAAAAATGAGATCGACAGGAAGTGCAAAATGGCTAAGCAGGGATGGTTAGAGGACAAATGTAAGGATGTAGAGGCTTATTTCACTAGGGGTAAGATAGATACTGCCTACACGAAAATTAAAGAGACCTTTGGAGAAAAGAGAACCACTTGTATGAATATCAAGAGCTCAGATGGAAACCCAGTTCTAAGCAAAGAAGGGAAAGCAAAAAGGTGGAAGGAGTATATAGAGGGTCTATACAAGGGCGATGTACTTGAGGACAATATTATGGAAATGAAAGAGGATGTAGATGAAGATGAAATGGGAGATACGATACTGTGTGAAGAGTTTGACAGAGCACTGAAAGACCTGAGTCGAAACAAGGCCCCGGGAGTAGACAACATTCCATTAGAACTACTGATGGCCTTGGGAGAGCCAATCCTGACAAAACTCTACCATCTGGTGAGCAAGATGTGCGAGACAGGCGAAATACCCTCAGACTTCAAGAAGAATATAATAAGCAGATTCAGAAGGATGTAGGCTGCAGTAGGTACTGGGAGATGAAGAAGCTTGCACAGGATAGAGTAGCATGGAGAGCTGCATCAAACTAGTCTCAGGACTGAAGATCACAACAACAACAATAGGGGTCAGATGGATTGGGGAGGAGGTGTAGGGAAGAAATCAGGAAAAAGCACATGGCGTCATAGGTGTAAGGGAGGATAAGGAGGGGGAGATCTAGCAACAATGTAGGCTGTCTTCAAACCGACACACCCATACTAGTCTTATTACAGATGGGATCAGTTTTTAACTTTCATTTCGACAGATATTACTCCATTTTGGATTGGGAACGGATAAAAGTCTGCCCAGATCTCGTTCTGAATTGCCCAAATGTTTCCATGTAATCCGAGTTTCATCACATCGTTTGGAACCTCTGCATGGATGCTGAAAACACACACATTTGTCATGTTTTCTTCGACTGGACTAACGGTTAACTTAGTGACACAGCAGGATGCTGATGTTAAATCAGAGTTTTTTTATGTAAGTCTACAGGACCGATTGACAGGGACAGAGAGGTGGTGGAACCTCTGTGCTTGTCAAGAGATTCAAAGTTACCAGTACACTCACGGATCGCCTGCTTGTACATTAAGTAAGAGCAAAGTTTGAATTGGTAGACTGACTCATTAGTATTAAGATGCAAACTGTCTGCTTGATCTCGTGTTGTTCATTTAGCCGTTGTTTTTGTCTTCAGTCTGAAGGCTACTTTGATGCAGCTCTTCATGCTGTTTTATCCTGTGGACGCCTCTTCATCTCTAAATAGCTACTGCAACCTGCATCCTTCTGAATCTGTTTACTGTGTTCATCTCTCGGTCTCCATCTACGAGTTCCCCCCCCCCCCCCTCCCCATACTTCACTCCAATACTAAATTGGTGATTCCTTGATGTCTCAGAGAGTGTCCTAGCAACTGATTCCTTGTTCCATAAAGTTCGTTTCTCCCCAGTTCTGTTCAGTACCTCATCATTAGTTACATGATCAATCTATCTAATCTTCAGCATTCTTCTGTAGCACAACATTTCAAAAGCCTCTAATCTCTTCTTGTTTATCTTCCATGTTTCACTTCCAGACATGGCTAACCCTATACAAATGTTTTCAGAAAAGATTTCCTAACACTTAAATCTATATTCGATGTTAACAAATTTCTCTTCTCAAGAAACAATTTATTTGTCGTTGCTAGTCTACATTTTATATCTTCCCTATTTTGGCCATCATCATTTATTTTGCTGCCCAAATAGCAAAACTCATCTACTGCCGTCTGGTTTCTGTACAAGCTACAAATATATTTGCAGGCCCTGCTACCTTCAGAATTTCAAAGAGAGTATTCCAGTCAACACTACCAAAAACTTTCTCTAAGTCTACAAATGCTATAAACTTAGGTTTGCCTTCCCTTAACCTGTCTTCTAGGAGAAGTTGTAGGGTCAGTATTGCGTCGCGTGTTCTTGCATTTCTCCAGAATTCAAACTGATCTTCTCCAAGCTTGGCTTCTACCAGTTTTTCCATTCTTCTACAAATAAATCGTGTTAGCAATTTATAACCATGAATTATTAAACTAATAGTTCGATAATTTTCATATCTGTCATTACCTGCTTTCTTTGCAGTTGCAATTATTATATTCTTCTTGAAGTCTGAGGGTATTTCACCAGTTTCATTTATTTTGTTCAGCAGATGGAAGAGTTTTGTCCTGGGTGGTTCTCCAAAGGCTATATGTAGTTGCCAGAGAATGTCGTCTAATCCCAGGGCCTTGTTTCCACTTAGGTCTTTCAGCGCTCTGTCAAATTCTTCTCGTAGTATCATATGTCACATCTCATCTTCATCTACGTCCTCTTCCATTTCTATAATATTGCCTTCAAGTACATCTCTTTTGTAACGATTCTTTACATACTCCTTCAACCTTTCAGTATTTCCTTCCTTGCTTAGGACTTGTTTCTCATCTGAGCTCTTGATATTCATACAGCTGCCTCTCTTTTCTCGAAAGACCTCTTTGTTTTTAGACATTTTAATTTCCTTTTGCCTTCTTCATTAACAGCATTTTTATATTTTCCCCTCTTATCAATTAAATGCAATAGATCCTGAGTTATCGATGAATTTCTATTAGGCCTTGTCTTTGCCTATTTGATCCTCTTCTGCGTTCCCTATTTCCTCTCTCAAAGCCACGCATTCGTCTTGAACTGTATTCCCCCCCCCCCCCCCCCCCTATTCTTGTCAATCGTTGCCTAATGCCCCCTTCGCAGTTCTCAACAATTTCTGTTTAAGTCCAATCTCTTTAATGTTCTACCTTTCTGCCATTTCTTTAGTTTTAATCTACAAGTCTATAACCAGTAAATTGTGGTCATAGTCCACATCTGCACGAAATGTCTTACAGTTAAAAATCTGGTTCCTAATCTCGTTGTCACTGGCGATTTCCAGTTCAGCAGTATTATTCTGGGCTCAAGTTCCCACTGTTGTTTATACTTTTTCACATACGACTGAAAGTTTAAGGACTATCACTTTCCAAGTAACGGAGCCGTTTAATAGACTCTGCGTGAGACGACACAAATAGCACGTGACTTGTAAACAGTGGCTGCAGCACACACAATTCAATACGGTCTGACCGGCCGCTATGACCTACGAAGTGGAACTATCACATCAGTTCGTGCACAGTGTTGGTGCTGTATTCAATATGTCAGACACCCATGATGTGACAGCCGTAAAATTCTTACATATGGCGTGTCTTGGCCACTTTCACTCTTCGAAATGCTGTTCAGCCTATATTTCAGGCATATATTTTCAACAGAATTTAGATGTCAGTGCTATTTATATCTCTATTATGGCAGTCTTATGTTCCAAGTGTTTTGTGTTCGTTGGGGGTGGTAACAAATGAAGGTAATTCTTAATACTGTATTTATCTTAAACGCTCCTGCAGTTAGCTAGCATTAGACACCCTTTTTCTTTCTCTGGCTTTCTGACACATGTATGTCGCTCCAGAATTAATACTGTGCTATTTTAAATGCCGTATGCAGTATTGTACTCGAATAGTTCCTTTGTGTCAATGGTGCACGCTTGATATAATCATGCGGACGCTATAATTCTCTGCCCTGTGGCGCAGGTCAAGGAATCTGCATTAGAGATCGTGACAGAAATGATGGCATCTCTGGTTGAAGAGTTTCACTGTTTCAAATGACAGGAGAGCAGACAAAACAGAGGACGAGTGAGGACAGCACTAGACAAAGGTGCCAAAGTTAGCTTTTGAGTCGATATATCAGGCGTTGCTGTGACATAAGCAGCTGGTTGCACTTATAATGAATCACCCTCCTCTAACATTACCTTTCTTAAATAGAGATCACCGATACCATGTATCCTATTAATTCTTGCATACGATGTATTATATTTCAGGCTAAACTGTATAAAAAAGAAGTCAAGGTGTTACTTTCGATATGTACTAACAGAGTTGCTCTTCTTTTAAAAATATTTGAAATTACGAAATTTCTGGTATACTTAAAATTCATATTATTAATTGTACAATCTAATGCTAATTATTAAATTCGTTTATTAACTTGGTAAAGGTTCTTCTCCTGTCGAGAAAGTTTGTAAACTCTTTTGCTTCGTAAACTCTTTGGAATTTATGAGCACAACAGAATGTAGGGTGTGGTGGACATGCCTTTGATGGAAGTAGACATTTTCTAAGTTTGTCACCAACAATGTAATTATTGTTTTTTTTTAATGTGGAAAATGCAAAAACCGTGCGATGTTGAAAGATGTGACAAAGAATAAAATTCAAGAATAATACAGGTAAGTCTTCATCAGTTATTTAGTCATCAAGAACCCACAAAATCGAAATTTCAGCTACAAGGATATACCCCTAGACAGGACTATGAGCCATCGACGACAACAACGAGATAATGTAGATAAGTAAAAAGTTATTCATTTGTATATCTTACGACTCTCGAAGCTTTCAAAATTTGTGCAAAGAATAAGAATTTCAATAGTGATGTGTGGGAGGGTAAGATTACACGCTGAATGTGTTTCATAGCTGTTAATAAAGTCTCCTCGACATGTTATTTTGTTGAAAATCGACACGGTGATACCAAGGGTCTGTGAAAATTACAATAAAGCAGTTATTTTTCTTACATGTTTTTTTTTTCTGTAGGAGACCGCCACCCCGTAGAGGATACGCCACAGCAAAAATCGGCGAATATCACATATTTGGCATAAGCTATATGGAATTTCAAACATGAATAGCTGTCTGATTAAGAACCTGTTAATTAGAAACTGGTAATAACGCTTTTTGTTCCAAATAAATAGCGTTATTAACAGTGGTTAGTTGCTGAATTTCTTTTATTGTCTCCCTGGCGTGTCGAAAGAGACAGCTCCCCCACCACCTTACTACCACGCGTCATACATCAGAACACTAACCTTACTTCCTTCCGGACTTGTTTGCTGTATATCTAGGGACTCCATTAGCTGCAAAGCTGTGACGTCTCAATAATAACCAATTGCTTACGTTATGTACATGCGGACTGCGCATAAAGGTCGGTGCTAAGCCCAACAGATGACCTGACATTATGTTCATTTAATCGGTAACGTTCCACGCCTCATGTCTGTTTTTCAGTCGTGCAAGCACATCCGAGCTACTGCCACCACATTCCAAGGGCGCCAGTACCATGCTTTGAGAGAGGAGGGGCCTACACATGGGGGTATGGAGTATTTTTAATATCTTAGAAGACGAATGGCGACTTGTAAGTAGCCACAGAAAAGTTCCAATCCTCCGCAATACCGACTTTGAAATCAATTTCTTGAAAGACAAACACTAACTACAGTATATGTTTTCGTTTTATTGAGAGTTTAGGGGGGGGGGCGGGACTCCTCCTTGCCATAGGGTATGAGCGCCATTGCCACATTCACACTCAGTCCAGACACCGCAGCCTGGCTAAGACAGTGGTGTCGGCTGCTGCAGAAGTTCCAAGACCTTTCTAGATAACAGCTTTACTCGAAGGAAGACTGGGGTTTAACGTCCCGTCAAGGACGAGGTCATCAGCGACGGTCCGCTAGCTCGGATTGGGACTGATGGGGAAGTAAATCTGACGTGCCCTTCCAAAGGAATAATCCGGCCATTCGCTTTAAGCGATTTAAGGAATGTTTGAGAAACCCAAATCTGGATGGCTGGGTGCGAATTTCAGCGTCTCTCATCCAAAATACGTGTTCGGCGTCTTACCATATCGTTAGTTCTCTGGGCAGCCTCATGTGAGGTGTTACAGTATTCATCCCAGACGCTGCACCGCTACGGCCTTGTGTTTGAAGCCTGTCGACTGTGACCAACGCTGCTTCCAGTTGTTGCAGTCAGTGGCCAATTCCCCATTCATGCACACACAACAAGCACTATTTATCCCTTACAGTTTTATTTACTGAAAGTCCCTGGTTATTTGTTATCTGACCATTCATCCGGGCCGCCACTCAACTGCTATGAGAACAATGTTCATCGCCCAATGAGATGCTATTGAGTGTTAAATTATTGATGGTTAATAATTTGAGCATTGATAGTATTTGAAAAAAAATGGCGTGCTGTTTGAAGAAGAAGCGTTTTTTTCGTAGGAAATACTCATCATTGTAATACATCATTCTTCTCTCCATAACCAAAACCTGCAGCAGACAATTATATGTAATAACGCAGTCGTAGAGTTGAGGGGGTCTAACATCTGTGGTACGCAAGGAAAGAAAAGCTGGAAGGGAATAAGGAGATAGATGTATTGATGGACAGAAGGAAGAAGGTTGGAGATCATTAGAAATGGAGTACTCATCTGATGGAAGAAAGAATCGACTACGACCTCGTCAAATCAATTATCACAGGATGCGCTCCAGGCGATTTAAAAGCTCTATGTCAGAATGAAATCTGAGTGGCTAGAGGAAGGTCTGTAGCTCGGAACGGGAAAATAAGAGGTGGACCAAGAACCATAACCAGCGTGTTAGCTAATTCAGAAAACCTTAAAAATGTTCACTGTCTTAGTTGACAATGTATAACGAACAGTGCGCTGTTATTACAGTAGTGTGTGCACCACATTGTTGAAGTTTGTTTCAAGAGCAGTGACATACCCCCGTATTCAACAAAAAAGGTAAAAAGATTCGCAACTAAGACAAATGAATGAGTTTTTCATCGAGTATACCTGCTCGGACTTCGTGTCTTCTTCTGAAGAATAATATTATCTCCGGAAACACCACTTACTTTTAGTTTGTACACCCATCATTAAGATAATATTGGAAGTAGAACGGCTGTACATATTTCCCCCTCAAGTGAGTGCTCCAGTAATATATAGAACAAACAGACCGCTTATATTCTCTCACTATTCGTAGCCGACTAATTTCAGTAGCAATATCAAATGATTTTCTGGTTATCATTTAAACGATCAATTTAGTTCTCTAATTAATTTATTGCTTAATTATATAAACTGTGTAATTTAGCTAACATATAAAAAAATACTACGAAAGTACTTGAATAGTTTCCGAGAGAAAGCTCTGGAATCCCTGCTATCAGCAGAGCGTCTGTGTCGCTTGGCGTGTGTCCAACGAAACAGAGTTCATCGCAGTTTGCTGGAAAGAAAAGGACTAAAAGTTTCTTTAACCTCCAGAGCTACCTCGTTTGTCACAAGAACGAAGAGACCACCATTTCTGCTAGAGGGTTCGTGTTCCACTTAATTGAATGCGTTGTTTATATGTTTTTGCGAAGTATCTGCACAGACAGATATAGAAAATATGGTTCGCTGTGACAGAGATCAGAGAACGCATCTTGTCGTGTTGCGCTCCACAAACCTAAAATTTTTAGCAAAGGGTGTTTTAAAAAGCCTGTGACAAGACAGGAGCTGAATAAATCTACTCTAACATTCTGGATGACTATGGTTCTTTTCTGCAAAAATGTCGAACAACGCTGTTTTGTGTTCTACTTTTGTTTCCCAGGAAATCATCCGAATAAGATCAAGTTGCATCTGCTAAGCTAAAGTAGGCACATGTCGTGAAGAAAATCTGAAATTATGCTTAGAAACCTGACACCATAGTACTAACTGTGTAAGCACTTTTTGTTGTCAGTACAATATAACTGAGGGTGTAATGGTTGTGATGGCATATGTTTCACATATTTTTTATTTGAGTGTGGCGGGAATGTTGCCTTTTTACGTTCACATATAAAAGTTTTGCCACATGATGCTCACTTAGAGTGAAGCAACGTTGGCAAATAAGTATTATTATTTAAACTGGTATCAGCGACCGTGAGGCGCTTGTAGCAACAATAATTACCAAAGTACAATGGGATTCTAAAACATGTAGAAGGATTTACATATTCAGTAAACTAATTAAGAGGCAGCAGAGTCGTATCTCAATCAGGATTCAAAACATTTAGCTCTGAAGAGGAGCATGTAAGAGAACTATGGCTAGGTTTATAAGTATAGTTGACCATACGCTTGACAGATATGTACCTAGTAGAACTGTTTACGATGGGAGAGATCCTCCATAACATTGTCACTTCAAGGAAACTTCTAAAAAACGGAGACTATTACATAACAATGTATAGGGCTATAAATATTCTAATGGAGAACCACACACCTTTGGCTGTTAAAAGGGCAACACGTGAAGCTTTCAATGACTACCGTGGCAGGACGTTATCGATGGATCTCTTTTCAAAACCTAAAGAAATTCTAGCAGTATGTGGTGTCAGACACTCATCGGCTAGACAGGAACTGAAATTGAGGGTACCAAAGTAAAAGTAGGAATACTGAACGCCATTTACGAATGTTCCTTCACAAAGAAAAATCCTTGGGTATTACCTTAGTTTAATTTTTACGCCACTGCAAATATGAGTGACATAAATATTGTCAGTCGTGTTGAGAAAGAGCTGGAACTCCTAAACTGAACGAAGCTTCAGGGCCCGATGGAATCCGTATAATAGTCTATACCGAGTTTGGGGCTGAGTTATACCCTCTTTTAATCGTAATGTTCAGTCGATCCCTTGAACAAAAAATCGTGCCAAGTAATTGGAGGAAATCATAAGAAGATTTCCAGAAGTGATCAACAAAACTAGCCTCCAATACCACTAGCATCTATTTGTTGTAGAATCTTACAACACATTGTGAGATCAAACGTGATAAGGTATCTCAAACAGATTGACCTCCTATATACCAACCCTTATGGATGCCGAAAACATTGATCGCACTTTTCTCACATTTAATTTTTAGTCATGGATAAAGGCAGTTAACTAGATACAGAATATCTTCATTTCTGAAAATCACTTGACTCACTACCACACCTAAGCTTATTAGCGAAAGTACGATCGTAGAGAACTGGTATTTGAAGCTGGCTGCAAAACCATTAAATTACCGCCAACATACACTTCGCGTAAGGACGACGAAGGTAAGAGAAATTATGGATTGTGTGGTGGCATATGGACATTCGTTTTTCCCTCGCCATACACCGTACGGTTGCTTGTGGAGTATGTTTGTAGACTTAGTTGTAACTGCTTAGCTGGGAGGACGCAGCGTGTTATCTCGGATGGGGAATCATCGACAGATGTAGAAGTAACTTCGGGAGTGCCTTAGGAAAGGGTGTTGGGTCCCTTGCTGTTAATGCTATCTATTGATGACTTGACAGACCATATTAATATTAACCTCAGACTTTTCGCAGGTGAAGCGCTCATCTATAATGAAGTCCTCTCTGAAAAAATCAGTACAAATAAATATTTAGTCGGATATTAACAATATTTCAAACTGATGCATAAATTGGCAACTTACTTTAAATGTTTAGAAATGTGAAAGTGTGTACTGAAAAATATACTAATATCCTATGACTACAACGCCAATGAAACGGTCAACTTACACAATTAACTGGGTGTAAGGGATACATCATATCAGCCATAAGTAAAGTAGGTGACAGGCTGCAGTTCATTAGTAGAATACTAAAGACATGCAATCAGCTTACAACGACTCTTCGCTCTACTACCTCAGAATATCGTGAACTTTTATCGTCTATTTTACGAATGACTGGTAGCGACCGTTAGTCTGCATGAACTGGGCTCTACTTCAACTTGTCGTTGCGTCAAACTAAGCACTCCCAAAGATCAATAAAAATTACACTTCGAAAGCTGATTTTACTGAAACTGAATTTCTAGTAAAGTGTAACAGTCTGTTAACATGTTTGACTATTGTTAAGGCTATCGTCATTATTCTAGAGCATTTAAAGGAATTTTATATGGGTCTATCTCTCTAGAAACAGTATTTATCACTTCACACCTAGCTTAGTTACTGTTTTGATAACACATTTCCCACTTACACTCAGTGCTAGCATTTACAATTGGGCCAGAAACCAGTACAAACACATCTACTCAAGATCTGGAAACAAGCAATATCGCCTACAAAAATCGGTTGCCAGCCCTAATGGACAAATTTTGAAAACAGTTCTTTTAAATGGATTTTAAATAACGAACTTATCTGCGAATGAATTCAACTTTAATTTTTAGTAGGAGAATGAAATTCACAAAACATTTAGCGTGTTTAGTTTTAACAATCAAATTTACGAAACTTTTCAAATTAAATGGAAGTTACTTACTATTATCTGGTTGAATTTACTTTTGTCTCGAGAAATTAAGTGTGTTAAAGTAACCAAGCAGGGGAGGTTGTTGTACCCAGAGGATTACCAAGGAACACATGATCTCTTTTGGGCGGTATTTCAGTGTAATGATTGATTTTAGACTCACATGAAGGAATGCGCAGTAGGGACTGCCATAAGCTGTTTTCGCTATTTTCTACAGTTTCTGTTGTTGCTAGCTATCAGGTTGTGTTCCGTGCACCATTTGTAAACATTTAGAGTTCTAAATATTTAAGTGCTGTATGATATGTTAAATGTATTTGGAATATATTGTTCATTATTCAGGTACAGAATTTTGTGGCAAGTACAATTATATATATTTTTAAGACTAGTTAATAACGTGTGGACTGTAAGACATACTTCGTCGGTCGTGCAACTTCTTGAACCTTGAAACAGAGGAATGTCACATTTGTCGTACTCGCAAATTAACTGATTGTTTGTTTTGAAAATGGAAATCTGTGTTAGTTTCCAGTAGCTTCAACTTCAAAATGTACACTGTTGCGCAAAACTTGAGGGCGAAAGTAACTTTCACATGGCGTGTCACTGCCAAGTAATATGGCATGATGAAACTTGGACCATACAGAGAAAAACTGCTACATATAGAATAGAAGGTAACACAAAGATATACGTAGTGGGACGAACAGAAGAGACACTTTTATTCAAGAACAATAATTGCACGGAAGACACCGCGATTCGTGATTGTTCCCTGGACATTACAAGCGGTGGAAGATGATGCTTAATAGGCTTTGCGATCAATGTGGACAGCAATGCATGCTCTGGAACAAGTATGGTAAGGAACTGTTTTGGTGGGGCGTTCCATTGATGCAGCAGCGCGGTTGGCAACTTAGTGCTGCAGCACGTCTCCTCAACGCATCCCACACATGCTCGATGGGAGCGGGCAGGCCAGGCCATTGGCCGAATATTCCCTCTTTCCAAGAGTTCTCCTACCTGCGCTGTTGGATGCGATCGTACATTGTCACCCATAAATGAAAGTACCCATGAAAAGGCGAACGTGAGGATGGAGTGCAGTGTCCCAATAACATTGATCGCTGAGAGTACCATGTTCAAAGATTTGGAGATCAGTACGCTCATGTAACATTATGCGTCACCACACCATAACACTTGGACCCCAAAACAATCATGTTCGTCTATGATGGACGACTCCTCATGTAGCGAGACGTCGGACAACTTAATGTGAAGTGTCTGCGCTAGCAAAATAGAAATGCGGAAAACACAAGTCCGAAAACAATTTATTGGACGCACCAAAACGAAAAAATAATACAATCTCCAAAAGAACAACAGACTCGATCCCAACTGTGGATTGTCAAAAATATAAAATAACAAATAATAATAGAAAAGAGTCCACCACTCGTGGTCTCGCGGTAGCGTTCTCGCTTCCCGAGCACGGGGTCCCGGGTTCGATTCCTGGCAGGGTCAGGGATTTTCACCTGCCCCGAGATGACTGGGTGTTGTTGTGACGTCTTCATTATCATCATTCATTCCAATTACTGTCGCAGGAAGGCACCGACAAACCACCTCCATTAACACCTTGCCCAGTACAGCGACCGAGCGAGGTGGCGCAGTGATTAGACACTGGACTCGCATTCGGGAGGACGACGGTTCAATCCCGCATCCGGCTATCCTGATTTAGGTTTTCCGTGATTTCCCTAAATCACTCCAGGCAAATGCCGGGATGGTTCCTCTGAAAGGGCACGGCCGACTTCCTTCCCCATCCTTCCCTAATCCGATGAGACCGATGACCACGCTGTCTGGTCTCCTTCCCCAAACCAACCAACCAACCAACCAGTACAGCGGTGAGGGTTTCCCGCATCGTTCCCCTACGCTCTGTCAAGAAGCGTGGGACTTCATTTGCATTACAATAGAAAAGACCCGTCTCTTCACGGGGAGAGATCACAATGAAACAATTCTACAATATCAAGAGGTTTGTCGACTATACCAAGTCCATCCGCAAGAGATCGGCCAGCTAGAACAGGCGTCTGGCCGTAGCTGCCGGGGTGGCAGCTCTATAGACTTCCAAGCGGTGCGTCGATCTACCCTTTGCCGGTAGTGCGCCGCCCTTTAAAGCCCGTTTGGCGGATGTATCTGCCGAATCTATTTGCGATCACGTGCCTGGCTTATCAAAGTATTTCCTGGGCTAGCTGTAACCTCTGGTGAAGGTGTTCTGCAGGCTCCGCGAACGGGTAGCGGTCCCTGTCCGCCGTTGGTGGAGACCTGGTGTTGTGTTGTGTTGAGAACGCCGGTAAATACACTCCTGGAAATGGAAAAAAGAACACATTGACACCGGTGTGTCAGACCCACCATACTTGCTCCGGACACTGCGAGAGGGCTGTACAAGCAATGATCACACGCACGGCACAGCGGACACACCAGGAACCGCGGTGTTGGCCGTCGAATGGCGCTAGCTGCGCAGCATTTGTGCACCGCCGCCGTCAGTGTCAGCCAGTTTGCCGTGGCATACGGAGCTCCATCGCAGTCTTTAACACTGGTAGCATGCCACGACAGCGTGGACGTGAACCGTAGGTGCAGTTGACGGACTTTGAGCGAGGGCGTATAGTGGGCATGCGGGAGGCCGGGTGGACGTACCGCCGAATTGCTCAACACGTGGGGCGTGAGGTCTCCACAGTACATCGATGTTGTCGCCAGTGGTCGGCGGAAGGTGCACGTGCCCGTCGACCTGAGACCGGACGGCAGCGACGCACGGATGCACGCCAAGACCGTAGGATCCTACGCAGTGCCGTAGGGGACCGCACCGCCACTTCCCAGCAAATTAGGGACACTGTTGCTCCTGGGGTATCGGCGAGGACCATTCGCAACCGTCTCCATGAAGCTGGGCTACGGTCCCGCACACCGTTAGGCCGTCTTTCGCTCACGCCCCAACATCGTGCAGCCCGCCTCCAGTGGTGTCGCGACAGGCGTGAATGGAGGGACGAATGGAGACGTGTCGTCTTCAGCGATGAGAGTCGCTTCTGCCTTGGTGCCAATGATGGTCGTATGCGTGTTTGGCGCCGTGCAGGTGAGCGCCACAATCAGGACTGCATACGACCGAGGCACACAGGGCCAACACCCGGCATCATGGTGTGGGGAGCGATCTCCTACACTGGCCGTACACCACTGGTGATCGTCGAGGGGACACTGAATAGTGCACGGTACATCCAAACCGCCATCGAACCCATCGTTCTACCATTCCTAGACCGGCAAGGGAACTTGCTGTTCCAACAGGACAATGCACGTCCGCATGTATCCCGTGCCACCCAACGTGCTCTAGAAGGTGTAAGTCAACTACCCTGGCCAGCAAGATCTCCGAATCTGTCCCCCATTGAGCATGTTTGGGACTGGATGAAGCGTCGTCTCACGCGGTCTGCACGTCCAGCACGAACGCTGGTCCAACTGAGGCGCCAGGTGGAAATGGCATCGCAAGCCGTTCCACAGGACTACATCCAGCATCTCTACGATCGTCTCCATGGGAGAATAGCAGCCTGCATTGCTGCGAAAGGTGGATATACACTGTACTAGTGCCGACATTGTGCATGCTCTGTTGCCTGTGTCTATGTGCCTGTGGTTCTGTCAGTGTGATCATGTGATGTATCTGACCCCAGGAATGTGCCAATAAAGTTTCCCCTTCCTGGGACAATGAATTCACGGTGTTCTTATTTCAATTTCCAGGAGTGTATTTATGTGACAACACAGACGACGTAGGTTTTCCTGGCGAATATAGGCCCTGTGATGCAGGCATCCCGTGTTGGTTAGACGTGAAGTGGGATGCCGATGCAGTAGGCGCTACGATGTATGAAGTGAACGGCCACAGCATAATCCACGTAGGAACATTCCCGAACATGATCGGTTTGGTGGTCTACGTGTTATGGTGTGGGCTGGCATGCATGTACTGACTTCCAAATCTTTGAACACAGTACACTCACCGGTCAACGTTATCGTGATATTGCACTCCTGCCCCAAGTGCATCTTTTCAGGGGTGCATTCAGCCACAACTTCATATTTATGGCATTTTTTAATCAACCTTGTGGCTAGCATGCGAGCACGTTGCAGAGCATGCACTGCCGTCTGTCTGATCAAATACCTCATTAAGAACCATGTCCTTTCATTTGTATTGGCCACGGGACATTATGAAGCGGGTTAATTTCCGTGTGATTATTGTCCTTGAATAAAAGTGTCATTTCTGTTCGTCTCATTGCATATTTCTTACAGTCCCCTTCTGTACTATACTCTAGCAGTTCTTTCTATGTATGGTGCAAGTTTTGTTACTTCGCAGTGACATATCATGCGAAAGATACTTCTGTCCTGGAGTTTTGCACACTACTGTATTTAACGTGTATCTGGTTTACTGGTCTTTGATAATACTTCCGCTTAATTTGATTCCAGTTGCTATATTATCGGTGTGTAATAGACTAATATTGTAACTGAAAGACGAATAATTGCAATACTGGCAAAATATTCTCGATTTCAGCGCTTTTAAATATCAGTTGAACATTTGTTCCTAGATAGATGACCATGTTGTACCTTGGAACATTTTTTCACATCTGACGCAACCTGAACTGTTCGGAGTAATTTTTGAACCAAGAAAACGACTGCAGCACACAAAAATCAGCACCATAATTTAAAAATGGGATAAGAAAATATATTAGACGCCATTTACAGGACTGGATAGAGGCGGAAGTATGAAAAGTGTTCCACGGCAAAACATTCTCCCCAAGTATTGCAATGTTACCAATAAAATTTGTACTTCAGCAGTTTCTTATATAATTTTACCACACAAAACTTTACATGGACAGAGATCTCTTTTCAGCTAACGAATAATATCTGTATAGGTTTGAAGCAAAAACGATCAAAATGTGATTGTAAAAGATTGTAGCACCATTTGCTACAAATTATTAGTATATTGTTTCC
Organism: Schistocerca americana; assembly: GCF_021461395.2. Classification (NCBI taxonomy): domain Eukaryota; kingdom Metazoa; phylum Arthropoda; class Insecta; order Orthoptera; family Acrididae; genus Schistocerca; species Schistocerca americana. Next base: position 119,764,434 of record NC_060130.1, read on the forward strand.
CAACTAAACAGTCCCAAGACTCCTTATCTAAAATGTCTGTCTCTCCTGTAACAATAGTAATTACAAAATATAACGTGAGTACTGCAATTATTGCAGCACCGACTTTTGCCAGGAAATATCTTGCATCCAAGATTCCAATTTTTATGAGACCCCTTCCATAAAGAACAACATTCGTGTTCTTGTAGAGTGCACTCTTATGTGAACTTGAGTCATACACTGCCTATTAGGTACTCTGTTCGTTGCTGTGCGCCAGGCGCACTCCTCATCCATAGAAGAGGCATTCCAGAAAACGGGAAATAGAAGGCCAAAGACGTACATTGCAGTCACTGTATCCGCTGTGGTCAACCTACTGCGCACTTCTGCTACAAAGCGGAAACGACAAGGAAAAAATCGTAGCAGTTTAAAGACGTATTGGCTTCCCTAGTTTGGCGGTTAACTAACAACCTTTTCTTTACAATAAATTATTCTTTCCTCACGAAGAGAGTAGACGTTAATAATTTTGGTTGCTACAAATAATGATTTACACTGAGGTGACAAAAGTCATGGAAATTTGTGGTAAGTTCCTATTGGACCAAGCTACTGAGGTCATCGGTCCCTAGGCTTACACCAGTTAATATAAATTAAACTACGCTAAGGACAACACACACGCACCCATGCCCAAGGGAGGACTCGAACCTCCGACGGGAGGAGCCGCGCGAACTGTGACAAGGCGCCTGAGACCGCGCGGCTACCCCACGCGGCACGTAAGTCGTGGTACAGACTAACGCACTTATTCAGATTGCGGTAGTATCGCGTAAGAAAGATATAAAAGATTGGTGCGTTGGCGGAGCTGTCATTTGTACTCAGGTGATTCAAGCGAAAAGGTGTCCGACGATGGCCGCGCGACGGGAATTAACACACTTTGAATGCGAAACGGTATTTCGAGCTAGACGCGTGGGACATTCCATTTCGGAAATCGTTAGGGAATTCAATATTCCGAGATCCACAGTGTCAAGAATGGACCGAGAATACTGAATTTCAGGCATTACCTCTCACCATAGACAACCCAATGGCCGGCGCTCTTCAACAAACGACTGACAATAGCGCCCTTTGTAGAGCTGTCAATGTTAAAAGACAAGCAACACTGCCTGAAATGAGCGCAGAAATCAATATTGGACGTACGACGAACTTATCCGTTAGGACAGTACAGCGAAATTTGGCGTTAATGGGCTATGGCAGAAAAGGACAGACGCGAGTGTCTTTGCTAACAACATGACATTTCCTGCAGCGCCTTCCCTCCGCTCGTGACCACATCGGTTGGACCCTAGGCTACTCCAGATTCGTGGGCTGGTCGGATGAGTTCTAATTTCAGTTGGTAAGAGCTGATGGTAGAGTTCGAGAGTAGTGCAGACCCCACGAGCCATGGACCCAAGTTGTCAACAAGGCACTATGCAAGATTGTGATGGGTCCGCAATGGTGTGACCTGTGCGTACATGGAATGGACTGGGTCCTGTGGCCCAACCGAAGCGTTCATTGACTGGAGATGTTTATGTTTGGTTACTTGGAGACAATCTGCAGCCATTCGTGGACTGCACGTTCCCAAAGAACGATACAATTTTTGTGGATGTCAATGCGCTATGTCATCGGGCCACAATTGTTCACGACTGGTTTGAAGAACATTTTGGGCAGTTAGAGCTACAAACTGGCCACCCAGATCGATCAACATGAATCCCGTCGAAAATTAATGGGACATAATCGAGAGGTCAGTTTGTGCACAAAATCCTGCATCGAAAACACCTTCGCTGTTATGGACAGCTATAGAGGCAGTATGGCTCAACCTTTGTGCAGGGGACATCCAACGACTTATTGAGGCCACGCCACCTCAAGTCGCTGCACTAAGCCAGGCAAAAGGAGGTGCTACACAAAATTTGGAGGTATCCCTCGAATTCTGTCAATGTATACAGCAATGTAATAATGTAATAAACTGATAATTGCTAAATACATACACGGCGACATTACGACATTTTTTTCACAATACCAAAATCGTCGGTATTATCGTCAATAAATTATCAAATTTTCTCATAACACATTACAAAGAAAGTAAATTTTAACGCCGTTCCTTATCAAGTCCGCATAGGAGACTGCATACAGAACAGTCCTGTGATCCAACCTAGAATGTTTTTGAAGTGTGTGGGACCCATACCAGATTTCACTACTAGGAATTTTGAACGGATACAAACTATAACAGCACGAATGCTCACGGTTTGTTTGACCCAGGGGAGAGTGGTCCACAGAGTCTACAAGAACTGAACTGGCAGAGGCCTGAAGATAAATGGAAACTATCCAGTGAAAAGGTGATTACATAGTTTGTAGAACCAAGTGCAAGTGATGAATCTAGGAATGTGCTAGAATCCCTTACGCATCGCACCCGCCGGTATCTTGAGGACAGGATTAAATTAGCTAGAGCACACATAGAGGTGTTTAAACAATCATTCTTTCTGCGCCCCATACGTGAATGGAACGGAAAGAATCACTACTAATTAGTACATTGGGAAATACCTTTTCCCATTAACTTGCCATAAATTTCACAGTGGCTGCAGATGTAAATGTGGATTATTATTGAAACAGAAGCATTGGTGGTCATGACGTATTTGAAACTTTGAAATTGGAATATTTATTAGTCACTGTACATTTATTACCATCTGCTGCATAAATCAAGGGCAGGGAGCGAGAAGATATGTAATGCAAAAATAGTTCTCCTGAAGCAGCTCCTCCTACTGGCCGTCGAATACTTGCAGTCTACGTTGGTGAAAACCTCTGTAGCAGCATTGAGGCTAATCCTAATTTTACATTCTCTATAAGCGCCGTGAGGATAAAATGTGCCTTGAGAACTTATTACTAAACTAATGAAATAACAAGTTTACTCATACCAGTCACTATTTATATCCGCAGTGTGTTTCGATGGTTTAAAATCTCCGACATCAGGAGGATTTACATATGTTAGTAACACAGGTGTGTGTTTTGTTAGGACTTTGGGATAACTTGTTGTATTCCAGACCATGGTCTGAGGAGGTTTTCGATTAAAAACCAAACATATGAAAACCATAAGTGTGACAATAAAACAGCTAAAATAGAAAACCTCCAGTGGTCATAGGCTCCTTTCTCTGTCGTAATACATCACATAAAAACAGCTATAATTTGTAAACAAAGATGGTGTCTGGAAACTAGTAGATGCAAAGAACATGTAGCAAATCAGTAACATTATAATGACGTGCTGCAAAGAATACGTAGTAAAAAAACACTATTATTTCAGATTAAGTATTAAAGGATTCAAGCGGTACACAAATACTTTCTGTCATAATCATAAAGTTTAAATTTCATACTCATTTGCATAATTAGGTGACATGCTGCAAAACTTAAGTATCTACATTAACTATGTTGCCAACAATTTAAAATTATGGCTGGGATTCAGAGATAGAGGATGTAAGGGTTGTGAGAAGCAGAGCTAAATTTTGGCTGTGCTAGAGCTGTGGGTTAGTAAAACTTACACCTGTACTTGTTATAACAAAGCGAATGATGAAGTAACACACTGATACCAAATTAAAGATATTCAGATAGATATATTCTTAGTAATATAAACAGGTATACCTACTATCATGCTGACACAGGGTAGAAATTGTTGGTTTTATTTTAGTGGCTCTATTGAGTTAAGTGTGCTCGGCAAGTTATTGTTCATTTGGAAACTATCAAAGGTAGTATGCAAATCAATAAATTAATTCATGGAAAAGCACTAACGTCTGTGTGGCCCAGAGAACTGAGAAGAAGTCCCTAGAGTGCGAGGTCGCAAGTTCAATCTTTAGTAAGGCTCATCTGAAAGTGTTGCGTTAACAGTTATGGCAGAATAAATATTTGCTGCTAATGATTCACCATGTGCATCAGGAGTTTGACATGTCCGGGACATACAATCAACCTCCTATGGGATGTATGTGCTACACTTCACAAAACGAACATCATCGACATTTAAGAAATGTTCAGAACAAACCATTAACTTGCACCCTGAACAACAAATGGAACATAGCCCGCCACAGCGACCACAAAGATTCACTCCACCAAGATTGAAGGCGAACTCTTTGGGAGTTGCAAACCGTGCAGGAAGTTCAGCTAAGTATCCATTCTCATTAAAGAATGCATATATAATCATATTGGTGTAACGGGGTGATGATAACTTATTGAATTCGATGGCTTGCAACCAAATGCGAAAGAGTCTGTCGTGGAGATTATCGTGAAACTGGCTATACTTTAAGGTGTAGCTGCAGATATTGCGACAATATGTGTTACAGGCATGGAGAAAACAAGCATCCAGAGACAGAACTTGTCGAGTGGTTCCAGGTGGTATGAATTGCTATGTCACACACTTTTCGGGAGGGAGTATGATTTTTGTACACATACCGTAGCTGTAGTTCTCTTACACCAGTTTTGCAATTCTTGCTTGCTGTGATGCCAATATTCCCACACGAGAAAGGATCGTAGGAGGCAGAGCACCTCCAGCTCCTCGCAGCACAATAAATAACTTTCCAGCCAATTTACCATCCACATTAACAGTCGGCATACGAGGACTTTTCAAAAAATTCCAGAATATTCCAAATTTCGCGTGAATGGTGTGTTGGAGCGATATGTGGTTCAGATACCTGCACACACCTCTGTTTAATGTATAACTGCCGGAAGTTTCATTGTTGTACGTCTGTTAGTTATCGTCCAGATTTTTATCGAGTAGAGCGTCGTGTTGCACAGTTTGCGAATTTAGAGAAGTTCCTACTAAGGTTGTGGGGAAAAGTGTACCAACAATAAGTGATTTTAAGACTGAAGAGAACTGGGCTACATATACGCCCATCAGTGGTGTCTCTCGTTAAACTGGAAGTTCCTTTGACGAAGAGCCATCAAATGAAGTGATAACTTCTAAGAAAGTGCCAGTGTACCTTACCGATTTGAGACAGTGCAGTTCCAGTATTTGAGAGAGTCAGATCGGGACAGAATATTGTCAGACCGTAACATTCCAATTCAGCCAGGTATGCACCTGCGGAATCAGTGGTTGAGAGAGTTTCGCAGGTAGTAATGAGTGGGTACCTGATACGGATCCCGTAATGCAGGTATAGCACAGACCACCCGCCATCCTTTCAGCATGGCTGTAACAGACTGTACCATAAAGGAAGAAGACTTTTTGCGTCTTCACTAGGCTGGAAAGAAATTCACCATAGGAGTAGCATCTTACTGGTAGGGAATAAGAATTTGTGGTCTTGTTTCCCCGGAGTACAGGTACGTAGTATGGGAAGTACAGTATCTTCATTAACTTCTAGTTTTTCACGATCCTCTTTCTCTGCCTCGAGGAAGGTCGAGAGTTCGAATTCTGATTTATTTTAGTGCTCTCGTGTCTATATTAGTCCAAGATCCAAACCCAGAACTTTCAGGGTTCAATGATAGACGCGAAGACACACGAACTGCTATAGTTTTCTCGAATCTCTTTAGTAGAGTGGGTGAGGACAGATGTGGCTGCATTAAAGTCCTTTCTTTGTTTCTTACGCTCTCTTCCATACTGTTTGCAGTGTGGACCCGTTTGCAACACGTTTCCATGTCCTGTATTGTTGGCTGGACTGGAGGCATGCTTGCCAGCGTTCGAGCTTACATTTACCAGGAATCACGAATCCTCCGCGGGACTGCTACGGTCGCAGGTTCGAATCCTGCCTCGGGCATGGATGTGTATGATGTTCTTAGATTAGTTAGGTTTAAGTAGTTCTAAGTTCTAGGGGACTGATGACCTAAGATGTTAAGTCCCATAGTGCTCAGAGCCATTTGAACCATTTGAACAAATCCTCCAGAATCCGATGAGTCTATGAATGCTATCTGTGGGGTGTTGCATGAGAAAATGTGTTTTTTTTTAAACTATGCACTTTCACCCTTTCCTACAATGATGGCAAGATACGTGTCAGCAGCTATCATTCCATAGGAGAAAAGTAACAACTAGTCTGATGTTAGTAGTGGGGTAGAACCAATGTTAGGACGATAATTTACGACCATTCTGTTAACAAGCCACACATGTTACTTTCAAGGCTACCTCCTTCTCCACCACCCTCCTCTTCCCCTCGTTCTTCACTCTCCATTTAGGCCACTTGGGCTGTTATTTTGTGTTTATATAGGATATAATTTATTACCCAAGTTGGCTGCCAGGGATGTTTCTCCAAGATAAACTAAACTAAACTCCTCCGGAACAGGCCATGAAGGTCCAAGGGCACCGACCGGCCGCCGTGTCATCCTCAGCCCATAGGCGTCACTGGATGCGGATATGGAGGGGCATGTAGTCACCACACCACTCTCCCGGGCGTATGTCAGTTTCCGAGACTGGAGCCGCTACTTCTCAATCAAGTAGCTCCTACGTTTGCCTCACAAGGGCTAAGTGCACCCCGCGTGACAACAGCGCTCGGCAGACTGGATGGTCACCCATTCAAGTGCTAGCCCAGCCCGACAGCGCTTAACTTCGGTGATCTGACGGGAACCGGTGTTACCACTGCGGCAAGGCCGTTGGCATGTTTTTCCAAGATAACCTTACCCTAATTATTATAATTTATGACCTAATATTGCTGCTGCAATAAAAATGGCTGTCCAAGATTTTCCCCAAACACCTACCAAGTCCAAAATAGTTAATCCAATATCCCTGGCATTCTAGTCACCTACAGCCACAATTCACTCCTGCGTCTGGGCATGCTAAACATCACATGAATTCGGCACTCGTGCTCTTTACACTGTAGTGAAAGGATCATTATGAAGTGTCAACAGAGAACAGCTACCTCCAAATAGAATAAAAAACTGACTGACACAATGAAATGGAAGTCTTAATAACCCTTTCTTCTGTTTCGCTGCTCATTTTTATTCATTGTGTATATGTGTTTTCATTTCTTAATATTATTTTGCCCTCGGTACAACAGCACCCTGATGCACTGGAGCAGAAATCAGCAGATATACTACCTGATATATCAGAGCAGGACACAGAAATGTTCTCAGACATTCAATTTATATCATCTCCACCACCACTCATCGAGCAGTAGATAAGTGTATTCAGTTACTGCTCCTCACCTTACTCATCAGTTGACTGCCAGCAAATCGAAACTTGTGAATGTGGGTATAGCAACAGAAATTTAGAACGTTCGATATGGTGCTAAAGAGCAGTTTACTGAGATTGGGAGGGGTGGGGGGGCAGTAGCTATGTAACAGGATGCAATGCATCGAGGGGGTGATGACTACAGTGTATGAACCATCTCAACCTCCTTCAGACACCTACATCTTTACCAAGAAGGCATCCATTATCGATGTGTATTGGAGCTCCAACACTGAAGGTAACATGTGGTGACTCTTCGCAATGAACTTACTTACATCTCGTTCAAGCATTGTGAATTTGCGTGATCTATGCAGTTCATTATGGATTGTGACAGACAGGTTGAACCAGTGGCAGCCATATGTCAAACCACTATTCAGTGATTTTGGGAGCATACTTCCCACATGTGCATGAGCATAGTATATGTGTTGAGAAGTTAGAGCAATGTATACATTCATGTATTCATGCAGTACTGATGTCTTCTACCATTACCCCTATAGAAATGAAACCCACACGTGCAGAATTTAGGGATAGAATACCTCAGTATATTGTTGCTGCTATGAGTTTGGACATAATACAGGGTGAATTTAATGTATGTAAAAACAATTACTCGTGAAACATTGCTATGGGTGATGACTATGTAGATATAATAATAACTGTATCGAAAAATATATAATAGAATAATAGTAATATTTATTATAAGATTATTGTATTTCCCCAAGTCCAATCCATCTTTTTTTTTACTTCTAATGTGACTGAAAAGTTTGTAAACATGCACAGTCATTGTAGTTTAGTCAGTAATGTAATTACAGAGGTTTGTACAGTACAGAGTAGTCCCATTACTGTCATACCCTCAAGTGGCTAGGTTATAACGACTGCACACTTTTGTAAGAATTTTTTTAAGAAAGAAAAAGACACATAATACACTCCTGGAAATTGAAATAAGAACACCGTGAATTCATTGTCCCAGGAAGGGGAAACTTTGTTGACACATTCCTGGGGTCAGATACATCACATGATCACACTGACAGAACCACAGGCACATAGACACAGGCAACAGAGCATGCACAATGTCGGCATTAGTACAGTGTATATCCACCTTTCGCAGCAATGCAGGCTGCTATTCTCCCATGGAGACGATTGTAGAGATGCTGGATGTAGTCCTGTGGAACGGCTTGCCATGCCATTTCCACCTGGCGCCTCAGTTGGACCAGCGTTCGTGCTGGACGTGCAGACCGCGTAAGACGACGCTCCGTCCAGTCCCAAACATGCTCAATGGGGGACAGATCCGGAGATCTTGCTGGCCAGGGTAGTTGACTTACACCTTCTAGAGCACGTTGGGTGGCACGGGATACATGCGGACGTGCATTGTCCTGTTGGAACAGCAAGTTCCCTTGCCGGTATAGGAATGGTAGAACGATGGGTTCGATGACGGTTTGGATGTACCGTGCACTATTCAGTGTCCACTCGACGATCACCAGTGGTGTACGGCCAGTGTAGGAGATCGCTCCCCACACCATGATGCCGGGTGTTGGCCCTGTGTGCCTCGGTCGTATGCAGTTCTGATTGTGGCGCTCACCTGCACGGCGCCAAACACTCATACGACCATCATTGGCACCAAGGCAGAAGCGACTCTCATCGCTGAAGACGACACGTCTCCATTCGTCCCTCCATTCACGCCTGTCGCGACACCACTGGAGGCGGGCTGCACGATGTTGGGGCGTGAGCGGAAGACGGCCTAACGGTGTGCGGGACCGTAGCCCAGCTTCATGGAGACGGTTGCGAATGGTCCTCGCCGATACCCCAGGAGCAACAGTGTCCCTAATTTGCTGGGAAGTGGCGGTGCGGTCCCCTACGGCACTGCGTAGGATCCTACGGACTTGGCGTGCATCCGTGCGTCGCTGCGGTCCGGTCCCAGGTCGACGGGCACGTGCACCTTCCGCCGACCACTGGCGACAACATTGATGTACTGTGGAGACCTCACGCCCCACGTGTTGAGCAATTCGGCGGTACGTCCACCCGGCCTCCCGCATGCCCACTATACGCCCTCGCTCAAAGTCCGTCAACTGCACATACGGTTCACGTCCACGCTGTCGCGGCATGCTACCAGTGTTAAAGACTGCGATGGAGCTCCGTATGCCACGGCAAACTGGCTGACACTGACGGCGGCGGTGCACAAATGCTGCGCAGCTAGCGCCATTCGACGGCCAACACCGCGGTTCCTGGTGTGTCCGCTGTGCCGTGCGTGTGATCATTGCTTGTACAGCCCTCTCGCAGTGTCCGGAGCAAGTATGGTGGGTCTGACACACCGGTGTCAATGTGTTCTTTTTTCCATTTCCAGGAGTGTACAATGAAAAAAATAGTTTATTTGTTCCCTTTTGCAGCCCTCATATCGCAGTTTAATAGGAGGAGGTCCGTCAGTTTTACATTCTACATTCAAATCATAATGCTTATAAAAGTAATCATACTAAGATATAGGTACGCCACTCTGAAACACTTGAGATAACTTGTGAAAGACGTGTGACATGTTCAATATCAAGGTCATCAGTTATTTAGGAGAAAATAATAGTCAACTGCGTTCAAATTACGTCACTCTTCCATAAGTTTTTGATAAACATTAAGATACAGCTTACATTATTTTCAGATTTAAGCCACTCGAACAAGTAATAAGGGTTAACACTCTCTCCTTTCTCATAATATCCATAATCTTCCAGCTGCAGCATCATGACATATTGAGGAATAATTTTTTCCAGAATATTTAGGATGACTGAACTTCACATCTGAGGTCATCAGTCCCCTAGACTTAGAACTACTTAAACCTAACTAACCTAAGGACATCACACACATCCATGCCCGAGGCAGGATTCTAACCTGCGACCGTAGCAGCAGCGCGGTTCCGGACTGAAGCGCCTAGAACCGCTCGGTCACAGCGGCCGGCTTTTCTTGAACACATCACATGTTGTGACAATAATGCTACTTTGTTCAACAACGGTATTGACAGTAGTGTGGGGATTATGTCGGGTCGTGAGTTCTACTTGGTGGTGGTTTTCGAAAATCCTTGATATAGTGATAGAAAAATCACGCTATTCTGGGATGAATGGGTATGTTTATGTGCTACTTCGATGCAAATGACTGCCTTGTTCAGTGGAAGTGCTCAAACTCTCGCAGTGAATTAGGTGGTCATACTATCTCTGCAGAGTACTTCCCACAAATGCCTAAATTTTTTAACGAGGCAGAGTGCACTCATCTGCAAGACACTAAAATGCCGGAAGGGGTCAAAATGGCCCGTTTCATATCTTTTTATTCAATGTGATATCCAATTCTTTTATTTCATTCATGAAATTATATGACTTTTCCTAATTTTTTTCTTCTTTTACGATGATGTATTAGGATTTACAAAGAATTTATTTTTATGGACCATTTCACTCGATATACCTAGAATGGCGGAAGGGGTCAATGTGACGCAGATGTATTGCCTGTTCTGAATATACATAAATAATCCAACAATAAGCAGCAGCATTGCTGCATCTTGGCACACGCACGTTCTAATCTGCCACAGTTTATGCTGCGTCATTCAGGTGACATTTGTGGTGTCACCGCCAGACACCACACGTGTTAGGTGGTAGCCTTTAAATCGGCCGCGGTCCGGTAGTATACGTCGGACCCGCGTGTCGCCACTGTCAGTGATTGCAGACCGAGCGCCACCACACGGCAGGTCTAGAGAGACTTACTAGCACTCGCTCCAGTTGTACAGCTGACTTTGCTAGGAAAGGTTCACTGACAAATACGCTCTCATTTGCCGAGACGATAGTTAGCATAGCCTTCAGCTACGTCATTTGCTACGACCTAGCAAGGCGCCATAGCATTTGATATTTATCGTGTGAAGCATGTACAGTCAAGAGAGATGTTCTCCAATTGTGGATTAAAGTTAAGTATTCCAAGAACTACATTCTTTTCTTTGTAGGATAATTACTTTACCTTGTTCCAGACCTCACGCCAATCTGCGTGAGCTTAACGCGTGCCTTTCGGCTACCTCCGAGTGGCTTGGCTGTCTTTTGCCACGCCACTACAACATTCTTTTTCTACGAAAGATGTTTTTGAGCATGCGTCGTCCGTGTGGGCTTTCCGATACAGAAATGTTATGGCACTTAGAGAAATTCGACAATGAAAAGGAAAACGACTTCACTGATGAAGATGAGGATTTTGTACCAGTGTCAAGTGAAGATGAAGACGTTGTGAACGAGGGGGGATTAGCGGATGAGACTTGAGATGCTGATCTACCTCATCCATCACAGCAGACCAGTTGAATGCGTCTACAAAGTTGCTCGCTAGGGAAGGAATCGAGCGGGAGATTGCCAAGTGTGGTGTCACCGCCAGACACCACACTTGCTAGGTGGTAGTTTTAAATCGGCCGCGGTCCATTAGTACATGTCGGACCCGCGTGTCGCCACTGTGTGATCGCAGACCGAGCGCCACCACAAGGCAGGTCTCGAGATACGGACTAGCACTCGCCCCAGTTGTACGGACGACTTTGCTAGCGACTACACGGACGAAGCATTGCTCGTTGGCCGAGCGGATGGTTGGAATAGCCTTCAGCTAAGTCAATGGCTACGACCCAGCAAGGCGCCATTGGTAACATTGCATGTATCTAAAGAGTCTCACTTGTATCGCCACAATCTCCAGATGTACCGAAAGGATGGATTGAAGTTGGGTATTCCGGAGGCTGCGTGATTTTCTTTATAGCATTCATTGCGTGTCCTGTTTCAGACCTCACGCCATCCTGCTTTAACGTAGCGCGTGCCTTTCGGCTTCCTCTCGTTGTGTCTGGGCTGTCTTGTCTAGACACAACACCAAGTTTTCATCTTCTAGAAGATGTTCGTTCGTGAACGTTCTGAGGGAGAGTCGGCCGGGGTGGCCGAGCGGTTCTAGGCGCTACAGTCTGGAACTGCGCGACCGCTACGGTCGCAGGTTCGAATCCTGCCTCGGGCATGGATGTGTGTGATGTCCTTAGGTTAGTTAGGCTTAAGTAGTTCTAAGTTCTAGGGGACTGATGACCTCAGATGTTAAGTCCCATAGTGTTCAGAGCCGTTTGAGCCTGTATCACAGTCCAAGGTAGTAATTTCGAACACCTTCTTTGATGACGATCGTTGTCTATTTTTGTTCTTATGTCTTCGTTTCTACTGCACTAAGCACAGTAAACATGATTTTTCACCCTGTTCGTGTCCTTTCCTTCTTGTGTTGTGTGTCGTCACTACCACGCCAGGAAAGTGTTTCCGACCACGCATTGTTATGTGATTTTCCATCGTCTAGGTGTACCCTATTTCTCCTTAAAGTTTGTAACCGCTGTGCTGAAACATCCTATGTATGTATACCGGGTGTTTCAAAATGAGTATACGTGTTTTAAGGCTTTATAGCATTTATTACATTTAACTTACAATTGGTGTGCCGCTTCCCTGGCATGACTCAGTACGCGACTGCTTAAATGGCGTTGTACTCGACCGGGGGAATAGCCGTAAGGGCCTAGATGACAGAGCCTGTTTTGCATGACCTGCACGTTTATACACGATCTGACGCCATGTGAGTTTTACCTTTGGGCGTTCATAAAAGATGATATGTTTGTGCTTCCGCTGCCAGCTGTCCTACCCAACTTTAGAAACAGCATTGTAACAACAGTCACTCCAGATACACTGATTAAGGTGATTTATGTGAACAGAGTGCGGGCAGGTCGAGACCTCTGGTTTTTGATATTCGGTGATCGTGACTGCTTGTCACGACCGCCAGTGGAGCGAATGCAGCTATCTGTGACATAGACAGGCCTTGTCTCCTATGAATGTGATGCTCTGTTGCCGAGGTGGCTCACTGTGTCGGACATGGGCTTCTGTCCACAGTGTATTGTCTCCCGGAACCCTTTATACAATCTCCGGTGTTTTGCAGTGTATTATACAGGATATAATAGGCAGAGAACGCGTCGAAATTACCAGACGGGGGGGGGGGGGGGGGATGTCGGCCTACCCTACACAGCAGCCAACGGTCTCTCTCCTGGAGAGTGCAATCGGCCGCATTACATGAATAACGGCAGACATTACAGAATTTAAAGGACAGGAACCATGAATGCAAGGAAATGGTGAGGAACCATATTTGTAGATACTGTGGCAGGCATCAGACAACAGGATCCAAGGAATGTAAATTACCATATATTTCGTTGGTACAGAAAATTAAATACATTGTACAAAGCAAACAAGATGTACAACAAACATTACAAACTAAATGTTCCATTGAAATCGAGACTATTTTCCTCGCTTGAATACGTTAGTCCAGCAGATCGCTGGTACTCCCCACAACAATGCTTTTACAACTTACGAATCAAATACAGTTATAGTATGTGCTCAGAATACCTGCCTCCAGGATGGCAGTATGGCTGACATCTGTCTTACTCGCTCAGAGATACTGGACCACGTCACAAGCTACATGTAGCGGAGTCGACTGGGGTTTCTTACTACACATTTCTTTAGATGGCCCTGCAGGAAGAAGTCAGAGGGTTGAGGTCAAGTGGAAGAGCCGCCCACATTTCAGGGTCACCTTGATCAATCTAGCGATCGCAAAACATCGGTCCGATGTGGGTTTTGGTAGTCGACTGAATATTATGGGTGCCACATCGTGCTGGGATCAAATGCGTCGACTGACTACAAGTAGCACCTCCTCCAGTAATTCCCGCAGCACCTCCTGATGACTGTTATATAGCTATTGCCTGTGAGTCGAGGGGGAAGCATGTAGGCATCAGTGAACTAATCGTGGACTATGGCGGCCCATACACTGATAGTGAAATTTTCCTGGTGACCTCGTTTGTGGGTGGCGTGGTGGTTCTCCTCTGCCCACACTTGGCTATTGTGGGCATTGAACGCAGCCTGGTGCAGTGCTGCGAGAACAGCTGCCCGAAATCCACGCACGGGCAAAATCGTGGACCAACATGGCCTATTTCGTCTGAAGATGGAGTGGATGCCTTTGCTCCTCTTGGAGCACCCTCCGAGCAACTGAGCGGGTGCTTTGCGTCGTGTGTGCCACAGTGCGAGTGCTTACGGATGGGTCTGCATCAAACCTCTCTAATACGTCCTCCGCAAATCATGGCGTGTGTACACTTCACGCGTGACCTCTGTCCTGTCGACACCTTGTGAAACCACCCGTTTCACTTAGATGCTGATGGATGGCCACAAACGTGGAGTAGAGCGACTGACACCTATCGGGATATCGTTGTCCCTAGATGCGCAACGTTGTTTGCCCGTTGCCCCAACGTACGTGAAATACATGTCACGCTGCTCGGTCCAGGCGAACGTCTCCGTGATGCGGCACACCAGCACGTGACAAACTGTGTCTGAGCGCTTCGTTTCCCCTGCATATGTCTGTAGTTGCCCTCCGCTGCTGCTGATACTAGTGGTCTTTACAGTGTTGGTGTGACAGCCATGGGTGTGTTCAGCACCATCTAATGTTCAGACTGCCCGTGGTCTGTTCGCACACAAAGTCACACCTGCTGCTGGAGGGGAGGCCTGTTGACAGGCACCGTACGTTATCTTTTATATAATTTTTTGTACAGAACTTTCTTAAGTGTATTTAAAAAAGCTATAGCTGCTTGCAGTGTGAGACATAATTTTACGAGGGAAATGTGTATATCTTGCCCAGCGGAAAGTCCCAAGTGAAAGGAAAAAGTGCAGCTCACTGCTTTGTACAAGAAGGGCAAAATTAAAAAGCAATCGGTATGCTGCAGAGTTCTTGAATATATTCTCAGTTCCAGTATAATAAATTTCCTTGAGATGGAAAAGCTCCTGTCCACAAATCACCACAGTCTTAGAAAGTAACATTCGTCTGAAACTCAGCTTGTCCTTTTCTCACGTGATATTCCGTGAACTATGGATGAAGGCCAAAGGTAGATACCATGTTCCTAGATTTCTAAAAAGGGTTTGACATGGTGCCCCACTGCAGACTGTTAACGAAAATATAAGGACACGGAATAGCTCCCAGACATGTAAGTGGCTTGAAGACTTCTTAAGTGAGAGGACCCAGTCTGTTGTCCTCGTTGTCGAGTATTCATCAGAGACAAGATAGGAATGCTATTATTCTCTATATACATAAAACATCTGACAGACAGGATGAGCAGCAATCTGCGGCTGTTGGTTGATGATGCTGTAGTGTACAGGAAGCTATCGTCGTTGAGTAACTGTAGGAGGATACTTGATGACTGGTCAAAATTTATTGTTGGAGTAAGGAATGACAATTAGCTGTAAATGTAAAAAAAAAGTGATTTAATGCAGATGAGCAGGTTAAGCATTCCCACAATATTCAAATACTGCGTTAGTAGAGTGCTACTTGACGCGTTCAAGTTGATTAAATATACGAAAGGGAACGAATATGCAAAGACTTTAGTAGGGAACGCGAACGATCAACTTCGTTTTTTTGGAGAGTTTTTAGGAAAGAGTGGTTCATCTATGTGGGAGACGGCACTTGGAACACGTGTGTGACCCATTCTTGAGTACTCTCGAGTGTCTGGGATTCCCACTATGTCGAATGAAAGGAAGGCATCAAAGATACCCTCAGACGGGGTTCTAGACTTGTTACCGCTATGTTCTGTTAAGACGCAAGTATTACAGAGACGCTTCAGGACTCAAATGAGAATTCCTGGAGGGAAGGTGAAGTCCTTTGAGAAGAAGTGGCATTTGAAGCTGACTGCAGGACGACCCCACTGCCGCCCAACATTTCGCATAAGGATCACAAACATAAGATAAGAGACATTAGGGCTCATGAGGAGGCACTGAGACAATTGTATTTCTCTCACTGTATTTTAGAGTGGAAAAGAAAAGGAAATGACTAGTAGTGGTACAGTGTACCCACCACCACGTGCCGAATAGCGGCTTGCGGAGTACGTATGTAGATATTGATACTTCAAACTAATAATAACTAGTAGCATGGAAAATAAAAGCTAATACATACACTTATAAGCAGTTAGAATAATCCGTACACACACACTCACTCACACAAATACGCACACACTATACACTCCTGTACGACGTTTCTTTATACAATACGTTTCCCATGACAGTCTCTAAAATGTTACAATTTATCATTCTACTTTTATGCAGTTGTTGCAATGTTACAGCTATTTTTGACGCAGTTTTTGCAATGTTATATCTGTGATTCTTTGATAATGCTGTTGCAATCTTAGAAAGAGAGATTCTTTTACATGTGTAAGGAAATATATATGTGATGCTAAGCCTAATATAATGACTGCAATGACTAGCAGTGAGGAAAAAACGAATGAAAGTGAACACTATACATACATTTGAAGCACATGTACTATATACATACAATTCACACGCACACATAGTGTGCGATCAATTCTGATACACAATGTAATAGTAAGCGCGCGCGCGTGCACACACACGCACACACACACACACACACACACACACACACACTCACACACACACGCACACAGAAGCACACATATACACGCCTGTATACACTATGATAAATGGGTCATTCTCATCCAACTACACTCCCACGTTTCTTTACAAATAGACACATCAAAAATCTCTCTAATGAGCAAATGAATAGTGCGAGTACGGCAGCTTTTCGATTTCATCCTCACAGCTGCCCAATTCCAGCTGCGAAACAGTATGTATCATATGGTCCCACGTTTTAATGTTAACTTGGCGCATAATATGCAGAGAATGAGGTCGAGTACCGCAACACTCCCATGCAGGCATTGCAAGTAATCATCGCCCACCAGAGACATTGAGGCTATACGCTGCACACTCACCTGTCACTGTACGGTATGCACACATGTTTTACCTAAGACCTACATACTTATCAGTGATCCATTCGCCTCCACTGGGGGCCGAACCGCACAATAACCCTGGGTTCGGTGTGGGGCGCCGGTGGGGTGAGTGGACTGCTCTAGCCTGTTGTGTGGTTGTGTAACACTGCGGGCTAGGGCGGGAACGAAGCCTCTCCGTCGTTTCTAGGTCCCCAGATCCATACAATACAATACAAGACTTGGGTTTTAGCACATATGGTATGTGGAGTTCTGTGCAGGTGGTATGTGAGTCAGTGTGCTCACTATAGTAGCATGCCACAGGAGCTGCAAGTCACTCAAAGTCAGGTCAGCATATGCAACAAATGGGACACACTCCTTGTGGTTGAAATTGCTATATTTTAAGGACTCTTTTGACTTGCTAAGCATATCAACACATACAAGTTCCTGTCTAAAGCAGTCCAACAGATTCTGTGTCAACTGTTCACTCGCAGTAAACACATTGAGATACCCAGGGAAAAAATATCGTTTACGATCTTTGATACTCATTTTGGGGCGAAAGTAAGTGGGACATGTTTTTGACCGAACAGTACTGTCGTTTTTCTCCCAGAGAGAACAACAACAAATCTACGTGTGCTGGCTGGTGAAACTGGAAATGTAAAAGTGTTCAACAACTTCCTGCGCTCCAGGCTGTAAAAGTGAATAAACTTATCGTGATTCTGCCTCTCGAATTTAAATACGTTCTGGAGTTTCATGGAGAAACCGATACATCAAACTTATTGTGCAAACAAACATTAAAAGTCTGGTATCCGGTTGTACACTCCAGATGTGTCTCGTAATTTCTTTTGCAAATTAGAAGTGACAACACAAAGTGAAAGTCGTCGTTATTTTGGACATGAATAATGCCCTTTATAAAAGCTCCATCCCCTGGAAGAGGGATGTAAGAGGATCCTCCATTTAATGGATCAGAGACAAAGCGTAAAACTTAACCACTCCATTAGAGCTTTACGAGACCCTCTTTCCTGTATTTCAGAGTATTGGTTCTGAATGACCCTCAAGATGAAATCTGCTATATCCGCAGGTAGCCAGCTATCGGTGCACACGTCGGAGCTCCGGAAGGAAAGGAAGAAATGGAGGAAGCCGTCATGTGGCAGAGCCGCCTGTGGAAGAGTAACTGATACTAACAGTAGATAAGCGAAATGTGACAGTCAGTGACTAGGACAAGGACAAACAACCTAGACGACCAAGAGGCGCTAAGCAAAGCTTTTGCCAGAGTGATGGCAATAAAGCCCAGATCATCAGAGAGACAAAACCAAGATGCGTCCAACGAGAGTAACCAGGTGACAAGCACGGTAGTCATCAAGCAGTCCTATTAAAGCAAAGATACATTCGACAATATGAAGCACAAGCACTGAACTGACCAGCTGTGTGCTGGGCGGGCATCTGTATACAAGTTGTGTGGAATACTACTGGCCGCCGTATGCACATGGCGCTAGACATTGGGGCTTTAGACTTGTGAGTACAGCACCAAGCGAACACAGTGCCCCCTAACGGACATCTGAGTCCATCTACTCCGGTAGGCATTAAACGTCTGCAGCGTCCGATCCCAGAAAATAAATGAAACACTCAGCAACAAAGGTGCCCTGCAATATCTCTCCACGTATGCAATACATGCACAATGGTTTGTTCTTCACCATGAGCATTCTGTTCAGGGGAGGTTGTGTTTTCAGCATAACACTACATTACACTTAATGGCAAGATATCGTTCTTTGTTTACGATTTTAGGAAGGTCCCTTTCCAAAAAGGGTAGACATGTGTTTAGGAACTGGAATGGGTGTGGCTACGAAGGCTTTCCCGGCGTAATAATTGATAATATTCTTCTCGGGTATGCAGCCGGATCATAACGTCTTCAAGACACAATATTTCCGCGGTCCATCTGGCCGCCATCTTCAGGTGAGAGTGCTGGTGCACGAACTCACCGGAACTGACTTCCTAGCGCAAGCTGCGGCCCCTATATAGGCCGCAGAAGACCCACAACGCGTGCGCGAGAAGGTGCCGTAACTGCCCTCTAGCGCAGTAAACATACCGCGCCGCCAGTGGTGGAAATAGGCGAAATCGAGATATCGCTGTCAAAAATTAAAAAAAAAATTTTATACCGACGATCGAAACACAGACCGTTGTTTTTTGATGTCAGATAACACCGGGTCCCAAGTCTTACTTAAAGGATAGCCCTTGTCTCTATTAATAAGATTGTCAGATAAACGAATCTCTATGGATTCTTTTAAAACACAGTCCCAATAGCGAGATGCGGGGGCAACCATTTGTGTCTTGTCGTAGAGCATTCTGTGTCCCTCGGTGAGACAGTGCTCTGCCACTGCAGATTTCTCAGGTTGAAGCAGCCGTGTGTGCCGCTGATGCTCAACACATCGGTCCTGAATGGTCCGGATTGTCTGCCCAATATAAGCCTTCCCACAGTGGCAAGGGATCTTGTACACACCGGGCTTCCTCAAACCCAAGTCATTCTTTACAGAGCCAAGGAGCGCTCTAATCCTGGCTGGCGGACGAAAAATACTTTTGATATGGTATCTTTTCAGAATTCTTCCTATCTTCGAGGAAACGCTCCCAGCAAAAGGCAGAAAAGCCACCGATTTGCAGGTATCTTCTGGTGGTTCAGGCGAAGGTCCATACTGGAAAGCACGACGGATCTGTTTATCTGTATAGCCATTCTGCTTGAACACAACCTTAAGATGGTCCAATTCTTGTGTCAAGCTTTCTCCATCTGAAATGGCATAAGCTCTTCTCGCCAACGTCCGCAGGACCCCCGTACGCTGGAACGATGGATGACAGCTAGAAGCATGCAGGTAACGGTCTGTGTGCGTAGGCTTTCGATAAACACTGTGTCCCAGTGTCCCATCATCCTTTCTGTACACCAGAACATTCAGAAACGGAAGCTTCCCATCACTTTCCACCTCCATGGTAAACTTGATGCTAGGATGCAGGGAATTAAAATGATCTAGGAGGCGGTCAAGAGCTTCTCTCCCATGAGGCCACACCATAAACGTATCGTCAACGTACCTCCAGAAACAAGTTGGTTTTAAGGACGCCGTCTTCAGCGCCAAGTCCTCAAAATCTTCCATAAAAAGATTGGCGACTATTGGGGACAATGGGCTCCCCATAGCCACTCCGTCAGTCTGTTCAAAATATTTGTCATTAAATAAAAAGTACGTCGACGTTAGCACGTGGCGACAAAGCCTGGTTGTTTCCTCATCCAGTTTCTCACCAATTAATTGCAAGGATTCTTCCAGAGGAACCCGGGTAAAAAGCGACACAAGTAAATCCGAGGGACTAAGAGACAAGGACTTCAATCTCTGAATAAACACCATAGAATTGGAAATGTGATGTTCGCATTTACCGACGTGAGGGCCAAGAACAGATGCTAAATACTTGGCTAGATTGTAGGTAGGAGCACCCAAATTACTCACGATCGGACGATGCGGGACCCCATTCTTAAGAAACTTGGGTAGACCGTATAATCTCGGTGGCACGGCAGCACCAGGACGAAGTTTTTTGAGAACGTCGTCAGGTAAAGAACTCTTCTTCAGCAGTGAAAGCGTCTTCCGTTTTATCCGTTCAGTTGTTCTGTATGCTGAGTCTTCAAGTAAGAGATCCATCTTTCCCAGATAGTCATCACGTGACAGAAGAACCGTTGCGTTGCCTTTGTCTGCTGGTAGAACTATCAGACCTTCGTCTTCTCTAATGGACCGGACGGCTGCCCTTTCGAGGGAGGAGATGTCACTCCGTGGAAGTGGCGCCCGCCGCAATGTATGTGAGACCTCTTGCCTAATCTCTTTAGCTTGGTCCTCCGAAAAGCTGGACACTGCTTGTTCGATTGCGCAGATGATTTCGGTGATAGGCACATTCCTCGGTGTAGGGGCAAAATTCAGGCCTTTCTCCAACACTGGCAGCGTGGCGTCGTCCAGTTCTTTACTCGTGAGGTTAATCACTGTCCTTCGACGGGTGTCGTCATCAGATGTCGTGGGTTGAGAAGAAAGCCGTTGAAACTTCGAAGACTGTTTCATGACGGCGCTCCTATGCGTCCAATCTGATAGTGCCCAAGAAGAACTATCCACCCATTCCCAGGATGCGTTCGACAGCAGCGACGATAACTCCAAGTGCAAGAAAAGTAAATCCTTGGATATGAGATCCAGTTGTCTTCGAGTGAAGCGAATGCGCTCCTTGACTAAGGCGAAACTGGCACGCTTCTTGATGTTGTTGGCCGTTTTCATATCAATAAAATGCACAAATCTAGCAAACTTAGGTATTACTCTTCCATCGCGGCATCTCAGCAAAAAGGCGAGGGCACTCAGCAACTTGCCTTTCTTCTTACGAAGTTTATCAAACTTCTTCACACGTTCCACCATCTCCTCCCCGTAGAGGCTTCTGATGTGGCTACGAAGGCTTTCCCGGCGTAATAATTGATAATATTCTTCTCGGGTATGCAGCCGGATCATAACGTCTTCATGACACAATATTTCCGCGGTCCATCTGGAAACCATCTTCACGTGAGAGTGCCGGTGCACGAACTCGCCGGAACTGACTTCCTAGCACAAGCTGCGGGCCCTATATAGGCCGCAGAAGACCCACAACGCGTGCGCGAGAAGGTGCCGTAACTGCCCTCTAGCGCAGTGAACATACCGCGCCGCCAGTGGTGGAAATAGGCGAAATCGAGATATCGCTGTCATCCGAAAACATGACGTTTTGCCATTCGTGCACCCAGGTTCGTAGTTGAGTACACCATCGCAGGCGCTCCTGTCTGTGATGCAGCGTCAAGGATAACTGCAGCCATGGTCTCCAAGCTGCTAGTCCATGCTGCTGCAAACCTCGTCGAACTGTTCGTGCAGATGGTTGTTGTCTTGCAAGCGTCCCCATCTGTTGACTCAGGGATCGAGACGTGGCTGCACGATCCGTTACAGCCATGCGGATAAGATGCCTGTCATCTCGACTGCTAGTGATACGAGGCCGTTGGGATCCAGCACGGCGTTCCGTATTACCCTCCTGAACCCACCGATTTCATATTCTGCTAACAGTCATTGGATCTCGACCAACGGGAGCACCAATGTCGCGATACGACAAACGACAATCGCGATAGGCTACAATCCGACCTCTATCAAAGTCGGAAACGTGATGGTACGCATTTCTCCTCCTTACACGAGGCATCACAACAACGTTTCAACAGCCAACGCCGGTCAACTGCTGTTTGCTGTTTGTGTATGAGAAATCGGTTGGAAACTTTGCTCATGTCAGCAGGTTGTAGGTGTCGCCACCGGTGTCAACCTTGTGGGAATGCTATGAAAAGCTACTTATTTGCATATCACAGCATCTTCTTCCTGTTGTTTAAATTTCGCGTCTGTAGCACGTCATCTTCGTGGTGTAGCAATTTCAATGGCCAGTAGTATATATATACACACTTGCTTTTATGAAGAAGGAATTACCAAGTAAAGATAGCGTAATAACATTGAATCAAAACCATAGCAACTTGGTATATATATATATATATATATATGGTGGTCCATCTGAAGTTTCGGATGAGATTATCTCGAAAAATATACATCGTGTAAAAATAGTGGGAAGACAAGTTCATAAGCTGAAAGGGGGACATCAAATGATACTACACGTGACCCCCAGACCCCGCCCCCTTGGGTGGGGCGCGGGTTCAAAAATGGTTCAAATGGCTCTGAGCACTATGGGATTTAACATCTATGGTCATCAGTCCCCTAGAACTTAGAACTACTTAAACCTAACAAACCTAAGGACATGACACAACACCGAGTCATCACGAGGCAGAGAAAGGTGGGGCGCGGGTCAACTTTTAAATCTTAAATGGAAACACCCATTTGTTATTGTAGATTCGGATTCTCCATAAACAAGTTATCAAGTTTTGACTGAAATATTTTTTAAAACCATTGACAGATGGCGCGGAAATCGAGATAAATTAAAATTGACAGATGGCGCTGAAATCGAGATAAATTAAAATTGGTGAAGAACTCCGACTTATTTAAAATGATCCAAGAAGGACGCATCAAACCGACAAAAATGTGCACCAATTCTTTCACTACTACCAAATCAAGCTACTTTTCTTTTTACAAAATGTATCCTACCTGCCACAGTTTTTGATGGAGGGAGGCGGAATAGTATTAAAATTTCGTTACGGAACTCTTCACAATTACATTACTCACCCGATTGTGGCCAAACTGCGAACTATGGATCAGTATAAAGGTTGGTGCAATGGGATCACTTCACTTTCAGATTGTGAACTTGAAACGTCAACTGACGAAAATAAATTATTCCTTAGCGAAACATGGCTCACTATCCGCCTATAGAGATTGTTGATATGATGTGAATTTTATGTGAGTGCCATAACAATTACGCTGCAGCTATGCAATTGTGTGCTGATCGTTTCCCAAACAAACGACATCCAAGCGAAATCATTATATGAAATTGCACTCAACGAGCTGTAAATGGATACATGCACCGTCCACCTCGTCATCGCGAATACAATGAAAATGACACTCGTATCCTGTGTTCAACTGGATCCCGAAATTAGTAGTAGTGCGATTCAGAGACAAACTGGAATAGCGACATCAACTGTTTTGAGGATTTGTAAAGCACATAAATGTCATGCATATCATATCACACTGGCACAGGCATTAACGCCGAAAGATATACAACTACGAGTGCATTTCTGCCAATGAGCCTTGGAAATGATAAGAGGTGACAATGACTTTTTAGATACGTTATGTTCACCGATGAAGCCACATTCACAAACAATGGCGAATTAAATCGTCACGATTGTCATTATCGGTCCCCTGTTAATCCACACTGGCACAGACCCGTTGACAATCAACACAAATGGCCGTTAATGGTCTGGTGTGGAATTTTAAATGGTTACTTGACAGGACCGTATTTTTTTGACCGGAATGTTACTGGGGAATCTTATTTACAACTCCTCCGCGATGATTTGTTGGAGCTAATGTAAGACGTTGCTTTAGAAACCAGGCAACGAATGTGGTTCCAACAGGACGGAGCAGCTCCCCATTATGCTAAAAATGTGCGGAACGTTTTAAATTGACGGTACCCTGATCGGCGGATAGGACGCGGCTGACCAGTTCAGTGGCCTCCACGTTCACCAGACCTAAAATCTCCTGATTTTCGCTAGTGGGGTTATTTACAAAATATTGTTTATGAAAGTCAGCCCATAACGAGAAACGATATGGAGCAACACATTCGAAGAGCGTGTGCAGCCCCACCAAGGGATGTGATGCTCAAAACTGTGGACAACTTTCGCAGACGATTGACTTTAGGCACAGAAGCCAATGGGTATAATTTTGAACAATTTCTTCGTGGCTAATTTCATTAATTAAGCACCCCAAATTGTGAGAGGCAAGGGGACTCACACTAATGAAGCACCCCACGGGAACATCATTCCACTACGTCCATGTCGTTGTTCCTGGGTAACGCTAAAAGTAGGATACAGTACATTTTGTACAAAAACAGCATAAGTTGGCGTAACGAAAGAATTGGTGCACATTTTTTCTCGGATATATCTAAATAAATCAGTGTTATTCCCCAATTATACATTTTTCTCGATTTCAGCGCCATATATCAATGGTTTAAAAATGTTTCAGACAAAACGTGATTACTTTTTTAATGGAGAATCCGAATCTGCAATAAAAGTTGCCCACCGCCCCACCCAAGGGGGTGGGGGCTGGAGGTCACGTGTAGTATCATTTGATGTCCCCCTTTGAGCTTACGAACTTGTCTTACCCACTATTTTTACCCGATGTATAGTTTTCGAGATAATCTCATCCGAAACTTCAGATGGACCACCCTATATATATAAAGATTGGCACTTACAAACACAATTGGCCAGCCGCTGTTGCCGAGCGGTTCTAGGCGCTTCAGTCTGGAACCGCGCGACCGCTACAGTCGCGGGTTCGAATCCTGCCTCGGGCATGGACGTGTGTGATGTTCTTAGGTTAGTTAGGTTTAAGTAATTCTAAGTTCTAGGGGACTGATGACCTCAGATGTTAAGTCCCATAGCGCTCAGAGCCATGATGGTGTGTGATGTGCTTAGGTTAGTTAGGTTTAAGTAGTTCTAAGTTCTAGGGGACTGATGACCTAAGATGTTAAGTCCCATAGTGCTCAGAGCCATTTGAATCATTTGAACGAAGAGTAGTGGATTAAAAGCAGAGAATAAAAACTGCCAATGCAAATGCCAAGGGAAAAAAAAACATTTGCGATGGTTGGGTCGGATTGTAAGAACAGTAGCGGTTTTCTTGCAGAATGCAACAGGTCTTGCTAGGGTAGGCTTTGTTAGTAGTGGGTATCATGCAGGACGATACTTTTGACGTTTTGGAGCTGTGTTACCCAGCGGATTCAGCTGGGTAACGGTGTTAGCTTCTCGGTCATCATCAGCATGCCTGTAACTGTTGGGTCCATCATCGTTTTGAGTAGGGTGGTGTTGGCCGTTTGTTTGTGCGTTAGTGTGCGAGCCTGTCGGCTTCCGTGCTGTAGCCTATAAGTGGTTTTAAATCAGCTGGCATATCCAGTCAATGCTGCTGATTTGCAGGGGCTTGCCGATGTTGTCGCTTGTGAGTGTATGTTAGCTCGCCATAGGTAGTTATGCACTAGCCAGTAGTGTCTTTGGCCGCTAATGCTTCCATCTATGGTTGTGATCATAGTTTCCCAGAGTAAGAATGAAAGAACTGTTCGAGTGTCTCGAGCTCCTGTATAGTCGTGTGGCGAGTTTTTTTGAATACTTCCTTGAGGATTTCAAAGCGGTATTCGTTGTGAATGTACACGGTGTGGGTGTAGGTGGTGAGTTGCTAATGATGCGTAGCACTTTGCTCTGTATGATCTACAGGAGGCGCAGGCGTGTAGGAGCTGCGTGTCCCCAAGCGGGAGCTGCGTACGTCATCAGTGTCATGTATAAGGACCTCGACACCCTCCTAGTCCGTTTCAAGTGTGAAGGAGCCAGATTCGGCATGAACGACGCTGCGCTTGTTATGGCCATAAGCTCTGCGTTCTCTGGTCCTCGTAGAGTAGGAATGTAATGTCTCTCCCTGGTGAAGTGTCTGGCTAGCTTCCACACACTAGGGAAGCCCTGCAAGTTTCTGTCCCCGTTGCTCGTTTATAAATGTTCGTATTTTCTCTGCCGACCGGAGTGACCGTGCGGTTCTAGGCGCTATAGTCTGGAACCATGCGACCGCTACGGTCGCAGGTTCGAATCCTGCCTCGGGTATGGATGTGTGTAAAGTCCTTCGGTTAGTTAGGTTTAAGTAGTTCTCTAAGTTTGTAACCTCCCCACAATAATTTTTAAAATGACAATATTTAATAGAAATGGGAGCCAAACGTAACCTCTCTATCAATTAAATTTAATGACAACAAAAGTGAGAATCGCAATCTGACCCAAGTATAAGTTCCCACAAAAATAATGAAAAACAATTCAGTGCTAATGAAACTTCAGTGACAATGAAAATTCAATTAAACCGAAATATCGGTCTTTGGCCCTGTGCAAAAATCAGAATTAAATTCTTACCTCATTGTAACTGCTAGTCAAATTTCTGCTCTTATTCTTGCGCACGGCTTGGAGGAACTGCATTGCAAATAATAATATTCTTTTTTTTTGTAATTTAACTGAAACTTTTCTTTAAGGGAAGTGGAACGAAATCGTTAGTTCAATTAAATAAATGTTTTTTGTAAAATTGCTTTTGAAATCAAAAATTATTATTGGGGCACTTGTTGGAAATTAATTACAATAAATAAACTTTACATTATCTGATTATTACCTTAATTAACAATATACCTCATTCAGCATCTTGACCAGTGTTGCCGACAGTCTACATCACACAACCGCACTGGGCTGCTACTACTGACCGATTGCTCTGCATGACGACTACTAGCGTACTCTCTACATGACGACTACTAGCGTACTCCACGACGACTACTACTGTACTGCTCGCAACACTCGCGCGGTCAAGAGCAGACTAACTACGATTATAGGCTCTCTGGTCAAAGATTTTAACGTGCCTCACCATCGCTGCTGCGTTACATACGAGTTTCATAACCCTCCACTGGGGGGGCAAAAATTTGGCAGCGATGGTGAGTCATTTGGACTTGCCATCGCAAGAAATTTTTACAATTTACAGAATATTCAAATTTAGTACATAAATTAAATGTTGTGCACATGCACCGAGTACAAAATATATCAGACAAAGACAGGATGTGAGTACAAAACATAGTAGTAAATCAGAAAACTGTATACTATACAAATTATTTGACAGAAAACAAAGTGCACATGCACTGAAAAAATTCTATAGCATTTTCAGAACAAATAAACAGAGTGGCAGAAAATCGTGTTGATAAGTGACATGAGTGTACTCGCACTGGAGTTGAGAACATATTAGCAATTTACGAAATGTATATACAATTAGTAACAAATGACATAAGTGCATACGTACTGAAGTATTGAATATACAGAATGAATACAAATCATATTGAAAAATGAGAAAAATGCACAGGCACTGAAGTTCAGTAGAAAACATATTAACACCTAACATAAGTGCACATGCACTGTAGTTCAGAACATATCATCAAAATAAAAAATGTATATACAATATAAAAGACAAGAGTGTACATATACTGTACCTCAGAACAAATCGAAAAAATGTCTTTAGCATTTTCGCAATAAATAAACGTAATGGCAAAAAAAATCATATCGACAAGTGACATAAGTGTACTCGCACTGGAGTTCAGCAAATCGAAAAAAAATGTATAACCCATGAACATAAATGATGTTAGCAAAAAAAATGATTTTCACTATGTGACAAGAATTAGGATAGGAAAGGGAAGGATTGCATCATGGTTGTAGCGCTTTAGATTGCACACAGCTGTTCTGAAAGTCCATATCTTTCCACAGAAGTACAACACCAAGTGACACAACTTGAAGTTCTTTTCCCATCAGAATTTATCAGCGTAGCCAAGACACTGAACTGTCGTAGTAATGTTCCATGTTCTCATTTTGGCAGTACATTAGGTACACCAAACAGTGGGACCATAATAACGTCTTCATCGCTCACGGTGGTGGACAGCATGTCGTGTCAACACCACGCTCTTACAAGGCACACCAACGTAGAATTAGTGCAAAACCAAAGATAGTGCTCCATGATCACTAGGATAAACAGGACAAATGGACATTGCAGTAATTCAGGGTAGTTAGCTCATGAGGTGAAGGACATTAAGTCACATAATATTGACAATTACAGTCTTCATAAGTAGTTTGCGGCATTCATAGCCCAGTTATTGAACATTTCTGTACCATGTATGTAGTATTACAGAAAAATGTTCATTAATTGTTTTACATAGAATCAGTAGCCTTCTTTTCCTAGTTACAAAGCATTATTAAATAATCGCATTCTTTTCCAGTTACAAAGTATAGCATAGTTAATTAATCATTTGTCATTTCAATATAGTATTAATCATTAGCCTTTCCCTAATTACAAAGCATTATGAAACAATCGCATTCTTTTCCAGTTACAAAGCATAATTAAGAATCATTAGCCTTCTTCTAATTACAAAGCATAGCATCATTTGTCATTTCAATATAGTAAGAATCATATTCTTTTCCAGTTACAAAGCATAATTAAGAATCATTAGCCTTCTTCTAATTACAAAGCATAGCATCATTTGTCATTTCAATATAGTAAGAATCATATTCTTTTCCAGTTACAAAGCATAATTAAGAATCATTAGCCTTCTTCTAATTACAAAGCATAGCATCATTTGTCATTTCAATATAGTAAGAATCATATTCTTTTCCAGTTACAAAGCATAATTAATTAATCATTCCAATACAGTAAAAATCATTAGCCTTCTTCTAATTACAAAGCATAGCATCATTTGTCATTTCAATATAGTAAGAATCACATTCTTTTCCAGTTACAAAGCATAATTAAGAATCATTAACCTTCTTCTAATTACAAAGCATTATTAAACAATCACATTCTTTCCCAATTATAAAGCATAGCATAATTAATTAATCATTTGTCATTCCAATAGTAATAATCATTAGCTTTTTCCTAATTACAAAGCATTATGAAACAATCGCATTCTTTTCCAGTTACAAAGTATGGCATAGTTAATTAATTATTTGTCATTCCAATACAGTAAGAATCATTAGCCTTCTTCTAATCACAAAGCATTATGAAACAATCGCATTCTTTTTCAATTACAAAGCATATCATAATTAATTAATCATTTTCCAAGTGACATATTATTCATTGCTGATCAGCATTACTCAGAACTTTCTCGAACTGGTATCACTATTTGGGACTGTAAATACATTTTTTTTTGTTAGCAATGCATTGCGTTGGGATCGATAATTAATTGCTGAGGCATAACACTATTTGTTTTTGACCTATTGCTGTAAATGAGGATAGGTAACGTCATTCGTCATGAATCAGCTGTAGCAAGATTATGTAACAAGGCAGTATATGTGATCACATTTATAAATGGTAAACACAAATGGGTAAAAAATAAAAATGCAAGTACTAGAACAGGTATAATAAGTAACAGGTTTAGTAAGTATCATGAAAAGCTTCTCCTGGAAAAAATACAAAATGGATTATTGACCTGAAAGAAGAAACGCACACTATGCTGAAAAGTAGTGAACTTCGAATTAACAGGTAGTGAAATGTGTATAAAAATGTGTTCCATAGCTGTCCTTTCCAAAACTTTCCGTCATCCTACTATGCAATATAACACCTGCTGTCAAAACAAACTGCAACAAATACTTAAATAACTACATAGCCTAAATATATAACTTCAACATTATCCTCGTCTGTAAAGAAAAAACTTCATTATTCATTATCCATATTATCATAACTTCATTATTATCATCACCTGTAAAGAAAAAACTTCATTATTCATAATAGCATATTCTTCATCATTATTCATCAGCATTCATTATCATCTGCAAAAAATCACTTCATTACTCATTATA
This sequence comes from Schistocerca americana, assembly GCF_021461395.2. Taxonomy (NCBI): domain Eukaryota; kingdom Metazoa; phylum Arthropoda; class Insecta; order Orthoptera; family Acrididae; genus Schistocerca; species Schistocerca americana. Next base: position 119,794,419 of record NC_060130.1, read on the forward strand.
CAACTATTCCTTATCTCTAGCACATTTCATCACTAAAACTAAGATGTGTAGTTCTGTCTGACAGCCTGCATCAATCACCTTGTATTCTGAAAGAAAAAATTAGTTAAGACTGCTATTCTACGATGAGTATAGTATATTCTTGTTAATGCTTATTAATCCTGATCTATTTACTCTTCCTCATAAAGTTATTGCATCTTCTTTCGTTTATTCCGTTGGTGAAATTCCCATTTCTGTTGAATTTATTTCTTACACTCATCATTTCTTTCTGAAATTGATGAACAAAGATTAATGTCCTGCATTTAAATCATATACCCACTAAATAATGACTAGTTTATGGTGACATAATTAACCATACAGCATAACATGACAGAAAACGTAATATGTCAGACATTGACAGTGTTCAGATGCAAAAATGTACACAGAATATCACAATGTAGCAGCAAAAAAATGTAAAACAGTCACGATGTTGAGATGTCATAAGGCAAAAAAAAAAAATGTCAAAGTCGACTGGTGTGTTATATCTTAACTATTTCATAGTGCATACAAACAAAACTGGAGTACAATCATATACACAAAAAAAGTGGAAAATGTGCACGGTCTGATGTGTAACGACAAGAAAAGCGACCTGCTAACCTTACCTTGCCGGGCACTTGCCAAGAAAAAATACGATAATCATCAGTAATTAGTCAGGTGAATATAATTGCATTAGTAAATGGCATCATAGTGTGGTGAATCACAAAGTGTCTTCACTCAATAAACGGTTTAATGTTTGAGATATGGTGATTGCCTTTCGATTTTCTAGTTCTCAAAGTTTCGACGTGTACAACATTGGGGTGAGGGATGCTGCGAATCCGATATGGACCTGCGTATAGAAGTTCAAATTTACTGCACTTACCTTTTATTTTGCTGGATAAATAGTGTGTACGTACTAATATCTTCTGTCCAACGTGAAAGTCGCGGCGTCTACAAACCTGTTTTTGCTGTCTTCTCCGGCGCTCTGCGGCACGTTTGATGTTGTTCAGCGCACTGTCAATTATTTCATGGTGTCGTAGGCGACGACATTTAGGGAAGTTTACTAATTCTTTAATTTTGTTTGGTGGTTCAACGTTTTTCAGTATAACAGACGGAGATAGCATAGTGGATTCATTTGGAATGGAATTAATTACGTCTTGGAATGAGAGTATGTGTGTATCCCAATCAATATGTCTTTTGTGGCAGTATATTCTACACAGTTTACCAATTTCTTTCATTAATCTTTCACAGGGGTTCGAAGAAGCATGGTACTTGGATATATAAATCGGAGAAATGTTTCTAGCTCGTAACATGCGCGTCCACGTATCAGAGCGAAATTGAGATTCATTGTCAGAAATTACTCTCATCACATGCCCTACATGAAATAGAAAATGTTTTACAAATGCTTTCGAAACAGTTTTAGCAGTAGCTTTGCGTAACGGAGTGAAAGTAACAAATTTTGAAGTGAGCTCAACAGCGACAAAGATGTAGCAAAAACCTCTGTTAGTTCTCGGAATTGGACCAAAAATATCTACAGCAGCCATGTGTCTTAATTTAACAGGTATAATGGGATATAATGGAGGAATATGTGAAGTGGTGTCTGATTTAGCTTTCTGGCAAATTTTACAAGACGCTAAAACTCGTCGTATACGTTTCTCCATGTTGGTAAAATAACAGTTCTGTCTCAGTATAAGAAAACATTTTCGTGCTCCGTAATGTGCGTAACTTAAATGAGTGTACCAGATTAATTTGTTAACCAGTTCGTCAGGAATGCATAAAAACCAATTGTTGCTGTCAGGATGTGAGCGGCGAAACAGAATGTCATTGCGTACAGTGTAGTGGTTCCTAATCGTAACATTATTCTTATCTTGCCAAAGCTGTTTAATTTCTTTCCACACGTTGTCTTTATTTTGTTCTTGTGCTGTGTCCTGTAATGACGATGAAATAAAGTTTTCAAATGCAACTTGTTGAATGTACATGACACTGAAATTTGTTTTGCAGAAGTTGGTTGCTACGTCTTGCTGATTGTTGCCGAGAGAACGCGATAGTGCGTCTGCTATAACATTTTGTGTGCCGGGAATGTGGACAATCGTAATATTAAATTCTTGTAAATATAGTTTCCATCTACTTAACCTGTCGTGAGTAAATTTAGCTGAAAGCAAAAATTGTATAGCTCTTTGGTCTGTGTAAACGGTGGTATGTCTGCGATAAAGAAAGTGCCTAAATCTCGTGAAAGCCCATACAACACATAATGTTTCAAGTTCTGTAACAGAATAATTTCGTTCAGCAGGTGACAGAATGCGACTTGCAAATGCGATGTTTTTAATTACTATTGAACCATCTTCTTCAATTTCCTGGAAAATATGTACGCCTAAAGCGGTGTTGGAACTGTCAGTGGCAATGGAAAAATTTCTGGTAAGATCTGGGTGCGATAAAAGTGGTGCATTCAACAGAGCATGTTTCAGGTTCATGAATTCAGAATGTGCTTGCTTATCCCAAGACCAAATACTGTTTTTACCTGTTAATTGGCATAATCTGGGTGTGTCTAAAGCAGAGTGATGAATAAATTTACGAAAAAAATTAATTAAACCCAAAAAACTGCGTAATTGTTTTTTTGTCGTAGGAATAGTAATGTCACGTAGAGCTTGAAGTTTTTCCGGATCAGGTGCAATCCCTTCTGCTGAAATTACGTGTTCAAGAAATTTTATAGAAGTTTTGCCAAAGTGCGATTTACTAAGATTAAGTGTAAGTCCTTGTGCATGAAAAGTTTGCAACAGTTGTTCTAACATCATATTGTGTTCAGACCAGTTAGCTTCTGCGATAAGAATGTCGTCTACATACGTCGTAATTCTGTCTTTAAGTTCTATCGGAAGTATTGAATTCCAACCGCGAATAAAAGCTGCAGAAGAAATAGTTAAGCCGAATGGTAATTTGCAAAATTGATAACAGTCGCCGAAACAGAGAAAAGCTGTATATTTTCTGCAATTTGGATGAAGTTGAATTTGCCAAAATCCCGATTTCAAATCTAGTGTAGAATAAATAGCAGTACCATGAAATTTTTGTAGAAGTTCCTCTAGTGTCTGTGGCCGATCTGTTTCATTAATAATAATGTCATTAATGTGACGTGAATCAAGTACAAGGCGAAGTGAGCCATCCTTTTTCTTAACAATATGCAGCGGGTTTATGTACGGACTAACTGCCGGCTCTATAATTCCTTGGTCAAGCATATCCTGCAATTCTTTTTTAATTTGTTCTCTGTGGATATATGGAATGGGATAATGCTTAGCTTTAAATGTATCGTGCTGTTTGACTTGAAATTCATACATAAATCCGGACATAGTACCAGGAATGTTGTCAAAAACTGGAGCTTGCTGTAAAAGAATTTTGCATAATTGCGTTCCTTCGTCGTCTGTGGTTGCACTGCTCTCTTTAACCTTATCAGAAATCAATTGCATTACGTCGTAGTCAGCTTCGTCTGGAGTGTTATAGTTGTGTACGTACGTATCCGTGAGCAATGCAGAATTACAGTCTATGTTGCGTGTTGCCGAAATGACCTCTGTGCGGTTAATTGTTTGTTCTTCCGCAGGTAATGAGTGCTGAAATTCTAAAGCCAATTGTACATTTTCATCCTTTAACATTAAATAAGAATTTTGAAAATCGATAACTGCGTCGTGTTGTACCAGAAAATTCGTACCTAGAATAACGTCTGTTGTCAATAAAGGAACAATCCAAAAATTTGAGTGGAAAGTATGACCTCCAATACAAAATGATAAATGCGTCTGTAATTTAACGTCTAGACCTTTACTCGATACTGCTCCTTTCACTTTTGTTTTGCCTAAAGGTAATGTCGGATAAGTATTCTCTTTGTTGCACTCGTTGAAAGTCTCCTCATTTATTACTGATATAGGTGATCCGGAATCAATTACTGCTGAAAATTTCGATGAACCAATTTTAATTTCGATGACAGGATGTGAAATAGTTTTCTGAACAACTGGTCTTTCCTGCAAGAGTGTGTCTCTGATATCGTCAAAAGTAATTACATTTTCGTGAACAACATTTTGCGTGTCTAAAGTAGTACTTGTGTTACTGGAAGATGCGTCCTGTGCAGTATCTAGTCAGATTCTATCTGACGTGTTATTATTATTAGGAGGATTCTGTGGCATTTCTACTATTTGAACTGTTCTATTACTTCTTCCAGACGTATTACGCTCTGGATGATACCTACTGTCGGGTTCATTCATGAGAATATGTTCTTGTTGATTACTTTGTTGCTGGTAAGATCGACTGTTATTAAACGTATGTTGGTAATTATGCTCATTGTTTTTACGTCTGTCGTGAAAGTCATTCCTATACGGTGCATTGCGATAGGAATTGAAATACTGGCTTCTCTGTACGTAGTTGTTTCCTTGCTGCCGTGCGTTACTATTTGTTGGATCTTGGACTATATGCGCACGCGGCGGAACATTAAAGCCTGGTTGACCTTGTGCATTACATTGTTGGTTATGTATTCCAACCGGATGACTTTCATGCTGTTGTGGTGGAAAACGTCTATTGTTACCAAAATGTGTTTCCTGTTGCTGAAAATTTTGACGATATTGATAATCTGAATTTTGTCTGTGATTTAAGTTCTGGTAGTTGCCGTTCCTAACGCGTCTGTTACTTTTCCTATTGAAATTACGTCCCTGATCATAATTACCGTAAGTTTGTTGACCTTGGTTATTATACGAAAAGTTTTTGTTTACAAAAGAATAATCAGATTGCTGTACTTCCAAGAGCTGTAAAAGATCTCTGAATGCTGAAATGTTTTCTTTTTGCTGTCCCGTTAGAAGTGACACTCGTAATGACCGTGGTAATTTGGAAATGCATAATTGTATAAGTGCAGATTCACTGTACGGTTCACTCAGGTATTGGTTTTGTTGTACCATGTGCTCAAAAAATTGCGTCACACTGGGAAAATTTGAGTTCTCGTAATTCGGCAAACTAATTAACTGATCTTTAATTCCGCGCTGTGTCGTCTTCGACCAGTACGCTGATAGAAAAGCATTCTGAAACTCTTCTACCGAATAGCACTGTCTCGCGATCGGTCTCATACGAGTTGCCGGTTCGCCTTCCAAAAAGCTGCAAATAAATTCAAGTTTGTGTGTTACAGGCCAAGTCGGTGGAAGAGCAAAGCTAAATTGTTGAATCCAATCCAGTGGGTGAATCTGCGTTCTATCGTTTTTAAAAACTTTAAACTTTCTCACTGACAGAAAATGTTTGTAATCGAAATTATCGTCTCTGTGTGATGGAACAGGTCCAGGATTGTGAGAGAATCTGTTGAATTGTGATTGTTCGGAATCTAAGTCCCGTACTCTCTGTAGATTACCCAAATTACACGCGCTGCGTGAGTCTGACAAATGTTCATAAAGTGGCGTCTGTTGTGGTATGTTATTAACTGAAATGTTTTTCATCTCTGTTACTTCTTTTTGTAAACTCGACAATTTTCTACGCAGCGTGTTATTAGACGAATCGATCTCATTAATTGTCTGCTGTAAATTTTGAAATTCAGGTGTTTGGTTAAATGAAATCGGTACATTATCGTCTGATTTATTATCATTATTACTTTCAATAGCATCAATACGACTGGCTAATTCATCATATTTTTCAGTCAGTATTTTTCCCTGATCATCGGTTTTAGAATCGGACGCATTAATCTGTTTTTGAAACTTACGTGTAGTTTCGCTCAGTTTTTTAACATCAGCTTTGATGACCTCGCAATCCTGTGTTAGTTCTAATTGTTCGAATCTGTCTGTCTCTGTTTGAATATTTACTGTGTGTGTATCTGTTTTTGATTTAAGATCAGAAATTTCATCCCGTAATTCCGCGTTCAACTGTTCTATGGTATTAATTTTGTCGGACACTGTAGTAATATTATTGTCTACATACGTCTTCGCTTTCGCGAACATTTTACGTTTGTCTTCTTGTCTTTGTGCAGTGATTGTTTCCATGACTTTTCGTTTTACTTTGTTTTGATCCTGAATAAATTTGCGGAAACGCGTATCACTGTTTTGTATGTGAAGATTAAAACGTTCGTCAATCTGAGTATTCTGTTGTTCGAATTTCGCGTCTATCTTTGCGTCCATAGTGCGCGAAAGTTCTACCGTCATTGCTTTAAACTCATCCCGTAATTGTGTAGCTTTTTCAGAGCATTGTTTAGCGACTCCGCTAATTTCGTCTCTGAGTGTTTCTGTTGCGGCTGTTTGCATTTCCCTTAATTCTTGCGCAACAGACTTAATCTCTTCGCTATTTTTTCCTGAACAAGCCTCAATTTCCGTGCGCAACTGTTCCTTAGTGTCATGACACTGCGCGGCAACGGCTCTAATTTGTTCACTAAGCTGTCTGGAATTGTCGTCTAATTTTTCATTAAACCGTTTGTTCTGCTCACTAAGTTGTCTAAAATCTTCACTCTGTTGTCTCGCCTGTTCACTAAGTTGTTGTTTGAGTTTTTCGTTATCTTGTTTGTTCTGTTCTTTAAGTTGTCTGAAATCTTCACTCTGTTTTTCATTCTGTTGTATCAATATTGCCATAAATCGCTCCAAGGTGACATTACCTACTCTATTCTCAGTACTGTTTGGTGGTGTATCTACAATTGTCGCGTTTTGTGTGACCATTTGGTCATTCTGTAATTTACAAAAACGTTGATCAGTCGGATGTACATTGTCAGACACTGTTCCGGAATTAAATAAATCCGTCCTACTTTGAGTATCCTGATCATTTTCATTAGAATAATTTGTCTGAACGTTATTTGAATTTTCCAAATCGGGTGAGTTAAGCTCGGCAGCGCTCATTACAATAGAGCGTCCCGCGCCATCAATTGTCGTCAAATTAACAGAGGAGACAATTGAGTTCGTTTGTTCATCACTAAGATAAAAGTCATCATTAGTGGTTGGAATGCACTGATTGTTAGTGAACGCAGGATTGTCATCATTACACTGCGTGTCACATGTCCTAACGGTCAAGTTGTTTAAGCCGGTAATTTCGTTCACAATACTTCGCGATACACTATTCACAGTCTTTCGCGGCATTTTTACAGTAGTCACAATTGTTCAAAAACAGAAATAAGCACAATGCAAAAGCAACACACAAATACAACAGAACAAACGAATTGTCGTTGATCTGTGGAAAGAAAGTCACAAAATTAGTAAAAGCGTTGCGCCAAATCCTAATTATACTTCAGCAAATAAGAGCAGATATCTGACTGTTGTTCAAAAGATTCTCAACGAAATTCGATCCTGGACTGGGTGTCGCCAAGTGTAACCTCCCCACAAAAATTTTAAATGAAACGACAATACTTAATAGAAATGGACATTGCGCTAAGTGTAACCTCTCCACAATAATTTTTAAAATGACAATATTTAATAGAAATGGGAGCCAAACGTAACCTCTCTATCAATTAAATTTAATGACAACAAAAGTGAGAATCGCAATCTGACCCAAGTATAAGTTCCCACAAAAATAATGAAAAACAATTCAGTGCTAATGAAACTTCAGTGACAATGAAAATTCAATTAAACCGAAATATCGGTCTTTGGCCCTGTGCAAAAATCAGAATTAAATTCTTACCTCATTGTAACTGCTAGTCAAATTTCTGCTCTTATTCTTGCGCACGGCTTGGAGGAACTGCATTGCAAATAATAATATTCTTTTTTTTTGTAATTTAACTGAAACTTTTCTTTAAGGGAAGTGGAACGAAATCGTTAGTTCAATTAAATAAATTTTTTTTGTAAAATTGCTTTTGAAATCAAAAATTATTATTGGGGCACTTGTTGGAAATTAATTACAATAAATAAACTTTACATTATCTGATTATTACCTTAATTAACAATATACCTCATTCAGCATCTTGACCAGTGTTGCCGATAGTCTACATCACACAACCGCACTGGGCTGCTACTACTGACCGACTGCTCTGCATGACGACTACTAGCGTACTCTCTACATGACGACTACTAGCGTACTCCACGACGACTACTACTGTACTGCTCGCAACACTCGCGCGGTCAAGAGCAGACTAACTACGATTATAGGCTCTCTGGTCAAAGATTTTAACGTGCCTCACCATCGCTGCTGCGTTACATACGAGTTTCAAGTTCTAGGCGACTGATGACCTTAGAAGTTAAGTCGCACAGTGCTCAGAGCCATTTGAACCATTTTTGTATTTCCTCTCGTATTAGGTCCTGGAGTTTGTTGACGTGCAGTTTATAGAACGGAGGCCTGTTACGCTGCCATTATCTCCTGATGCGGTTGCTCATTGAGATAAAGCCTAGGATTTCCAGGGGCATGGCCGTCGAGTATTGTTGTGGTGTTGTGTGTGGAATTCAAAGTGAGGTAGCATGAGCTATGTATGTAGGAATTTTTCTCCAGACGTATATATACGAGTATTAGTTTTAGAAAAATTAACGCTGCAAATATAGACAGCGCTGTGCTAAGTCTAAAATGGCGTGAAATGCAAGATAGTTTGCCGGCCGGAGTGGCCGTGCGGTTGTAGGCGCTACAGTCTGGAACCGAGCGACCGCTACGGTCGCAGGTTCGAATCCTGCCTCGTGCATGGATGTGTGTGATGTCCTTAGGTTAGTTAGGTTTAATTAGATCTAAGTTGTAGGCGACTGATGACCTCAGAAGTTAAGTCGCATAGTGCTCAGAGCCATTTTTTGGAAGATAGTTTGCTTGTTAAAATAATTAATGGTGTATTTTAGTACATTATAAGTTTTTAGAGTTGTTCATGAAGCAGAAACCTTTCAAAAACGTAGCCACTGTAGGAAGCTTGTGTTTGCGCTAGAGCACATTGTCAGTTATAGAAATGCTTTATTTGACATTTTAAAACATTCGCACACTTGAAAAATTCATCGATACAGTCAACAGAGAGAGATACTGGCATAACCGTGAGATGTGGCTATCTTGTGCTGTCTTGTGACACATGTCGCAGCCCCTACAAACAGCCTTCTTGCATGTGCCATGACTTGTGGCCACTGGTCCCTCGCATTTCTGCCAGCAGTGGCGCAGCTACCCATCCCTGCTTACATAAGCGGTGCCGTGCAGTGATCGGCGCAACGCCAAGTGTATAGACTGCCAATTCATTGTTATTTCCCTAAATGGCACAGCCTGCTCCTGACACGAGTGCTCAAAAAGAGGTGAAGGCACGTGTCCATCCTCACCGCACCTCAAGCCACAGAGCGCTCCTCGAGTAGCACAGACACGCAACCTCTTAAAATCACTCCACATGTCGGCCATTAGACGTCAGCAGCAGCTCTCATTTTCATCACATGTGAATTAGTGCACCCAAGTCTTTGATTCAGACCCTCACACAACCCTAGACACATAGGTTGAATTATACATACCAGACTTTGCTTCGATACACAAATGAACCCTCACACATGCCATGTCAGGGACGTTGAATAATACATTGGTACATTTATATGGTCTGTTAACCCGCCAGGTTAGCTGAGGGTGCTAATACGCTGCTTCCTGGATTCGGGTAGGCACGCCGGCCCCGAATCGAATCCGCCCAGCGGATTAACGACGGCGGCGGGTGTGTCGGCCTGCCTGGATCTGGTTTTTAGGCGGTTTTCTTCATCCCACTAGGTGAATACTGGGCTGGTGCCCATGTTCCTCCTCAGTTACACTACTCGCAGACATTTGAAAACATTCGTACTATTTCATGGCTCACACTAGACACAGACAACTGTGGTACACTAATTCCGTACCGAGGGGTATGGTGTGGCGACAAGAAGGGCATCCGGCGACTCCCTGACGCCAACATCGCCAAATCCATAGTAACAGGGCCGACACCTCGTTGAATTGGGACAAAGGCCAAAAGCAAATGACGATGAAATTTATATGGGCTGTTAAACATCATGTAGGCGCGGACTGCAGCACATGTTCAGTGTTATTTGCCTATCTAACCTTCAGACAGCGGCATTCAATTCGTTAAGGCACCATCGCATAAACTCAGTGCACGTGAATAAATATGCACTATGATGTATCTGTATAACCTCCAGACAAAGGCTGCATTATGTATATTAAGGGAAACTCTCATACCTCCCTGACAGAGAAGTTCAATATACATTGGTAAATTTGTATGATCTGTTAATCATCCTCTACACACAGGCTACAGGGCACATGCACAGTATAATTTGTCTATCTAACCTCCAGTCAGTGGCCGGCCGCTGGTGGCCGAGCGGTTCTGGCGCTACAGTCTGGAACCGCGCGACCGCTACGGTCGCAGGTTCGAATCCTGCCTCGGGCATGGATGTGTGTGTTGTCCTTAGGTTAGTTAGGTTTAAGTAGTTCTAAGTTCTAGGGGACTTATGACCTCAGCAGTTGAGTCCCATAGTGCTCAGAGCCATTTGAACCATTTGAACCTCCAGTCAGTGGCAGCATTCAATATCTCCAACATGTTAACGGATCCTCACACAAATGAAATGCACCTGAATAAATAGACGATATGTGTATCTGTCTAACGTCCAGACAGTTATTCCATTCTGTACATATGGAGACTGTCTTCCAATCCTGCAAGACAGATACATAAGCACCGTCCCTCCTGTTCATCCAGGTCTTTTCTCCTACTGACTGGAAAAATGGCAGTCTGTTGTTATCCTGTTGGCTGGATGCATAAGATTTGGTCGCCAGCAACACAAGCTATACGCACATGCATCTTGCCTCCCACTCCACTCTACCCCCAGTGACTGTATGTAAGAGGGTTGGAACTTTAATAGCGGTTCCGGACTGAAGCGCCTAGAACCGCACGGCCACCGCGGCCGGGACTCTTCGTTCAACTTTTGACCCAATCTATATCCAGATGAGCGCGTATTAATGGTTAATTATAATAAGACGTACGCAAACATCGCTGTACCCACATCCTGCGAGACCTTACGTAGTGAAATCTAACCAATATCGAGAGATGGCGGTAGACCTTTTGTGCTGGCCATCAGACCGGGCCATGTGCACTGTGATGTCACACTGTTTGACTTACCATGGGCATTCATGTCGATTGTAAATTTGAAAATTTGCGGTAAGATCTTATGGGAGCAAACTGCTGAGGTCATTGGTCCCTAAGCTTACACACTATTTAATCTAACTTAAACTAACTTACGCTAAGGACGACACACACATCCATGCCCGAGGGAGGACTCGAACCTCCGACGGGGGGACCCACGCGGTCCGTGACAAGACGTATTGGAGCGCGCGGCTACCCCGCGTGGCTCATATTTATCCTCTCTTCATGCGGTATCATGACGAGTTCGTGATGGATCGGCGATACCCTGTGCGAGCATGGCCCATCCTCTGGCGTGCTGTCCATCCTTCGTTCTTGAACTCGGCTGCTCGATCCTCATGGTACGTTCTAGTAAATCACAAGTACTTGACATGGGCCAGACTGCACGTAGTTAACATGGGTGATTCGGATTCCCCCTTTGCACATATTACGGGGCTATAGACAGAGATGAAGACCGTTTAGTGTGTGGAAAGGCGATGGACACGTCGTATCACAGTTATTTCCATTTTCACTTATTGCAGTAGTGCGTACCTGATTGTTTTGTCTTGCTGCCTTTTATGACGTATTGTATTTTTTCCTTATTTTAAATGTGGCTCCATGTGAAAAGTATAGAATAAACTTCAAATATGTTCGCTTTCTGTTAGTAAAAAAATTAAAAAAAAGAATCGTATTAGTCTCATAATTTTCTGACTTTTACGGAAATTTGTAATGTTTTGTTATGTGGTTCCTTGTGAGAAGCGAGTAATTAAAAAAATTGTAAAGTGACAGACTAGGGATTCAAAAGAACGTGCCCAAAGCAGTAAAGCAGAGCTTGTGCTTGGCATGGTTTCGGTAAGTCCTCGGTAGGTTACCGGAAATATGCGGCACCAAATGTCTAAGCACAGGTCACGCAATTACCTTAAAGTAAGGACCGGTAGTTTGTGAGTGCTGATCTAGCACCCGATTGACACCCACATTTGTTCCATCGCATTCAGATAAGGTGAATCTGCTCCACATGACATTACCGTCTGTTCACTATCATGACCTCAAACAACTCCAGCACGATTTTGGTATTGTGACACGGAGAGTTATCCTGCTGGAAGACGCCGTCCACGAGTAAAAGAAGGGATTGTTTGAAAGAACACATACTGAGCATCAAGGAATAGTTTAGTTTAGGAAGGGAGTTCAAAATGGTTCAAATGGCTTTGAGCACTATGGGACTTAACTGCTGTGGTCATCAGTCCCCTAGAACTTAGAACTACTTAAACCTAACTAACCTAAGGACATCGCACACATCCATACCCGAGGCAGGATTCGAACCTGCGACCATAGTGGTCACGCGGTTCCAGACTGTAACGCCGAGAACCGCACGGCCACTCCGGCCGGCAAGGTACAACATACACACTACATTTGACAACTGGAGGGTAACCTTGTGACTATTCTAAAACATCTGACGGTGAGGGAACGCCCGAAACGCCAATTGTTGAAATAAAGTGCAAAACAGTCAGTTGTTGTTTGATTTCCTCAAACAGTTGTGTATACTTCCGCGGTATTTAGTCACACCCCACGTGTGTAAAATAAAGTTAGTTTAAGGTTTTTTTTTTTTTTTTTTTTTTTTTTTTTTAGATTTATTACACACTGCCTGTATGCGATGTTACACGCGATGGTTGTTAGGACACGTAGTTCGATTAGTGAGTGACAGTAAGTAAGTGAATGCCAGGACTAGTCACCTACGAACAGAATCGGAAGCTATTTTCGTACGATTTCGAACGTACGTTGCCACGGTTGCGTGCAGCGGCGGTTTGATTGCAGGTCAACAGCGGTCAGCCAGCAGGCATACAGCAGGTCAGCAAAGGTGAGAACGATTGCGGCACGTGGGCCTGCGCAAACAGGCCAGAGGTTACAGCAGGAAGAGCACGGCGTATTGGCGCAGTGCTCCCGCCAGAAGGAAGATCAGTCACAACGCACTACAGCAAGTCGTAGAGATAGTAGCCCACATATATCAAGATAGTCGAACAAAACTGACTTGGAAAGTAGGGAAGTGTAATAAGGACACTGCTCTCCATGTTATACATTAACGTCTACGATTCAAGGAACTTTCAAAAAGCACGGAAAATCAGTGGCTCTACAACATGAAATACGTGTCATAGATAGCACGACAGTTCGATACCGGCTAGCTAGTCTGCACTGCCCGTGTGGGCAGAGACTTTGGGTATAATGAGTGAGTAGCACACAGTAAACGTATCGGACAAAATAATAGTCATTCGCTTAAAAGAGCACACTGGTCGGTTTTGAGGTGCTATCTGTGGTGTACCAGGTTTTCATGTGCCAACTTCCCCGTTTTCCCCACCACCGACTTAAGTTGGGCATTTAAGTGGTGTTCATGTGCCAGTAGATTGAAAGCAATCAGCGAGTAAAATTGGTTGAATCGGGGACGTGACAGAATAGCAGAAAGCAACTATCGAGTCTGGAAGGACCCTAACTAAACCGTTAGTGAAATTGTTCGATTTTTCGGTGTATCTGTAGTGTTGGCAGAAGAGCCAACACTGTTTTTCTAGAGGAGGCCGAAATGCACGCGTTTAATTACACGCTGACTGGCGTGAGGTCTGGAACAGTTAAAGGAATTAATAGTAGCAAATAAAGTAAGTAGTTGATATAATACTTAACTTTAATCCACAATTGTAGAACATCGCTCTTGATGATACATGCTTCACATAATAAATATCAATTGAATACGACGCCTTGCTAGGTCGTAGCAAATGTAGCTGAAGGCTATGCTAACTATCGTCTCGGCAAATGAGAGCGTATTTGTCAGTGAACCATTGCTATGAACGTCGGCTGTACAACTGGGGCGAGTGCCAGTACGTCTCTCTAGACCTGCCGTGTGGTGGCGCTCGGTCTGCTATCACTGACAGTGGCGACACACGGGTCCGACGTATACTAATGGACCGCGGCCGATTTAAAGGCTACCACCTAGCAAGTGTTGTGTCTGGCGGTGACACCACATTCCTCCCCCGCAAATCGGCGTTCGGTTGTGTTATAAGGCTTCCGCCCGCCGTGGGGAGGACCCCATGTTGACGTATGCGACGAAGTGGGGAGCCTAACAACAGGCGAGGCTGTGCCACCCGCACCCGGCCATTCGGTCCGAGGGGACTAGGAAACGCCTGAAAACCTAGTCCAGGGTGCACGCCAACATGCGGTGTATGCGCCCGTAGAGAGACAGGAGGGGCCGAAGGGTCGACCTCCATCGCGTCGGGGTACCCGACGGGCGTAGACGACATGTAGTCCGGAGCGGGCAAGAGTTCCATGGCGGAGGACAGCTGGTCACGGGAAGCGATCAGCAGCGCGTGACCCAGGGAGGCGCCTGGCAGTTGCAGCGAAGCGTCCACTGCGGGCGGCGCCGGCGGAAGAACAGGCGGCGGCGGCGGCGGCGCGTCGCCACGGGGCAAAATGGAAGGCAGCGTTGGTAACACCTGGGGATGAGGCGAGCCAGTAGATGGGTCCCCAGGGCGCTGACCGGACGGCACCGTCGCTGAAAGCAGACGGGGAGCGGCAGAACCTGTGCGACGACAGAGGCGCAGCTGATTGAGATGCCGACGCACCTCACCAGAGGCCCCCAAAACCAAATACATAGCGCGGCCGAGGCAGCGAAGAATGCGCCCTGCGAGCCAACGCAGTGAATCTCGATAGTTGCGATAGTATACAACGTCGCCTGGAGCAAAAGCAGGTAGCTGCCGCTGCACAGGAACCTGATGCGGCAGATGTAGCAAAGACATCAAGGTTCGATGAGGACGACCGTGGAGCAACTCAGCCGGCGAGCGACCATCTCGGGGCTGAGAGCGATACGAGGACAAGAAGAGCAATAACGCGTCCTCCCGAGAATGCGACTCTTTTGACTTCAACATCTGTGACTTGAAAGTCCGGACCAATCGTTCAGCGGCACCGTTTGACTGAGGCGAAAACGGCGCGGATGTCAGATGTTGAATACCATTGGTCTTGCAGAATGACTGAAATTCTGCGGACATGAATTGTGGGCCGTTGTCGGAAACAATAGTCTGTGGAAGACCTTCAATGCAAAAGATAGCAGATAACGCTTGGATGGCGGCAGACGACGTCGTGGAAGACATCCGGTCAACAAAAGGAAAATTACTGAACGAATCGACCAGAACCAACCATCGAGCATTCCAGAATGGACCAGCAAAATCTATGTGTAAGCGTTGCCAAGGGGAAGTGGCTTGTGGCCATGCAAAGAATTTCCGCTGTGGTGCGGATTGTTGTTCGGCACACGCCATGCAAGAAGTGCACATATTCGTAATCGCAGCATCGATTCCGAACCAAGTACAGTGCTGACGAACAAGTTGTTTCGTGCGCACTATACCCAAATGTCCTTGGTGGAGAAGCCGTAAGACAGAGGACTGTAACGAACGTGGGACCACGACCCGAGACTGATCATTATCAGAACGCAACAGCAAAACACCACGTCGAACAAAAAGTCTCTCCTTGTGATCAAAAAATCGGCGAACGAACGGATCCTCGATCCGTGACTTTGACAAGGGCCATTGCGTAGCAACAAAACGCAAAACAGTAGCAAGGACAGGGACAGCAGCTGTGGCTGTAGCTACACGACGAAAATCAATCGGAAACGATTCGACCACGTCATCGGTTTCCGCATCAATGAACATGCAAGCAAGTTCGGAGGAATCGAATGCTCTATCCTCAGCAACAGGCAAACGGGACAACGCATCGGCGTTTCCGTGCTTAGCAGTGGACCGATACAAGATATCGTAGCGGTACTGTGAGAGGAAAATAGACCAGCGTACGAATTTCTGCGCTGTACGTGGAGGTACAAGCTTGTTCGGATGAAAAAGCGATGTCAAAGGTTTGTGGTCTGTGATGATGGTAAAGTGACGACCATACAAGAAATCATGAAACTTTGTAACACCAAATACGAGAGCCAAAGCTTCTTTCTCAATCTGTGAATAATTTCGTTGCGCAGACGAAAGCAATTTGGACGCAAAGGCAATAGGGCGATCATGCGAGCCATCTTTGTGCGCAAGCACAGCACCGATCCCGAAATCCGATGCATCTACCATCAACAAAAGGGGTTTCTGGGGATCGAATGGCGTAAGGCAAGTATTTGAAAGCAACGCCGATTTCAACTGGCGAAAGGCGCGTTCGCATTCCGTCGTCCAGACCAACGGAACACCTTTACGGCGTAAGCGATGAAGGGGAGCTGAAATGGAAGAGGCATGGGGAATATATCGGTTGTAATAATTAATTTTACCCAGCACACTCTGTAGCTGCTTCAAATTCTGCGGCGAAGGCAAGTCTTGTATGGCACGGAGGTGCTCGGGACTGGGATATATGCCTTGGGCATTGATTACATGTCCCAGATATGGTAAATCACGAGCAAAAAACACACATTTGTCCTTCCGCAAGCGAATACCATTTTGTCGCAAGACCTGAAATAATGTTCGGAGGTTGGCTAATGTTCTTCTTCCATCTTTCCGGAGATCACAATATCGTCCAGATAGTTTGCTGCAGTAGGGACCGACGCACAAACAGTTTGCAGATATTGCTGAAACAATGCAGGGGCGGATGCACACCCGAATGGCAGTCTTTTGAATCGATACAAATCAAGATGCGTGTTAACCACCAAAACTCGCTGGGATTCTTCGTCCACCGGTATTTGCAAGTACGCATCTGCTAGGTCCAACTTCGAAAAATATTTACCTGGGCACAGTTTGTCAAAAAGATCTTCCGGGCGGGGTAAAGGATAAGTTGCAATCACTAATTGTGGATTCACTGTTGCCTTGAAGTCCACACAAAGTCTCAATTTTCCGGAAGGTTTTGGCAAAATTACTAAGGGTGATGCCCAGAGAGATGCCTGCACACGTTCAATCACACCTTGTGATTCCAATTCGTGTAATGTTCTTGCGACCTCATCACGCAATGCGTGGGGAACATTGCGCGCTCTGAAAAATTTTGGCTGCGCGTTTACTTTCAGTGCCAAATGTGCTTCATAGTTCTTAGCGTAACCAAAGCCCGGTGCAAAAATGTCTGTAAATTCTTCACATAGACTAGAAACACTGGCTGAAGGCACAGTCTGGTTCACTGATAGGACCTGATTGACTATAGACAAGTTAAACAACTTAAATAAATCTAAACCAAACAAGTTCACTGTAGAAGAAGAACGAAGGACGTAAAAAGACACAAGTTTTGTTTGTCCCTTGTATGTTGCAAGAAGGCTGCACTGTCCTAACACAGGGATATTCTGACCGGAATAGCTATTTAACTTAACATTTGCGGGACACAACGGAGGTGCACCCAGTTGTTTGTACGCGTCTTGATTGATTAGTGAAACTGCAGCTCCGGTATCGAGCTGGAATGGTATCACATTGCCATGAATGTCCAAGTCCACATAAAGTTTATTGTCCTGCTGACGACAAGAGCGACTGTCTCGTGCAACATGAACTGACACTGGTACAGAAGCACTTGCGACTTGACGGGATTTCCGTCGACGGCGACGCACACTATTTGTGGGATGAACACAGTCCCTGTTAGAGAGAGTGGCACTGGGTGGAGTAGAATTAACTACATGAATGTCCATGGGCGAAGGGTCACGAGCGTGAGTATTCGTGGTTCGATTCCGGCGCGAAGCAAAGGGCCTGGAATGGTTGTGAATGTCCGATCTGAGCTTTTTCTGTCAAACACTCTGAACATGTCCTTTTTTATTACAGAAGAAGCAAATAGCTTGGCTTGACGGGCAATTTTCACGCGAATGTCTAGTAGCACACCGCGGGCATGATTTCATTGCATTTGCGTGCTTGCGCGGCACACGTGGCTGCACGGACGCGCGCGAGGGCTGTTTACTGTTCTGTGCAGCTCGCCCGGCGGGTCGGTTAACGTGACACACGGCTGGCGAAGTTGCAAATGATTCCTGAGCAAAGTCAAGTGTGTCTTGCCTATCCAATATGTCTATCACTTGTTGAAGGGAGGGATTGACTAATTTCAAAATTTGCTCCCATATACGAACATCAGAAACGTTCTGTGCAACTGCATCATATACCATAGTATCTGAATAAGGGAGTCCACATGCATACTCAAAAGCACAATCCCTAGTAAGGCCTTGCAAAGTTGCAATCCACTCCCAATTAGTTTGACCGGCCGTACGTTTTGTACGAAAGAACGTATACCGTTTTGCAACTACATTGACTCATTCTTTGAAATATGCATCTAATGCAGACAAAATTTCGTCGTAGGACAGAGTTGCTACGTCGCGTCGGGGAAACAATTTCGCTATCACGCGGTACGTCTGCACCCCTACACACGCCAAAAAGTGAGGCTGCCGCTCGTTACCTTGAATTCTGTAGGCGGCGAGATGGAATCCAAATTGGCGGGACCACTCCGTCCAGCTTTCCAGTGCCGCATCAAACGGACGAAAAGGTGGTGCAACTGCGTGTTGTGGCTGCGGTAGCGGTGGAGCGGTGGCCGCCGCATCGGTTTGCATTGCACGTTGACCCTGGACGAGCTGTCCAAAGGTATCCAATAAGGCCTGCGTCTGCTGATTCTGCAAGCGATAAAATTCGGACAGTACATCTGGAAATTGTGGCGAAGCCATGACACAAGTAAGTTAAGCAAGTAGAAAAAAGAAGACCTTTTTAGACTCGTGGCCAAATTTGTAGTGTTGGCAGAAGAGCCAACACTGTTTTTCCAGAGGAGGCCGAAACGCACGCGTTTAATTACACGCTGATTGGCGTGAGGTCTGGTACAGTTAAAGGAATTAATAGTAGCAAATAAAGTAAGTAGTTGATATAATACTTAACTTTAATCCACAATTGTAGAACATCGCTCTTGATGATACATGCTTCACATAATAAATATCAATTGAATACGACGCCTTGCTAGGTCGTAGCAAATGTAGCTGAAGGCTATGCTAACTATCGTCTCGGCAAATGAGAGCGTATTTGTCAGTGAACCATTGCTATGAACGTCGGCTGTACAACTGGGGCGAGTGCCAGTACGTCTCTCTAGACCTGCCGTGTAGTGGCGCTCGGTCTGCTATCACTGACAGTGGCGACACGCGGGTCCGACGTATACTAATGGACCGCGGCCGATTTAAAGGCTACCACCTAGCAAGTGTGGTGTCTGGCGGTGACACCACAGTATCAACGTGGATTGTCCAATGTGCCTACAAGGAATGGTGTACTGCTGGAAGTCATGTAACACGCCACAAGAACAGAGGTTGTAAGAACATATTAATCTACAGGGGCCGGAGGCGACATTCACGCCTTGTCAGTGACATTCGACTTCAAACACACCAGGAATTGCTGCTTTCATTGAATGCAGTACCATCTCAATCAGTTTTCTATGGATTCGGGTATCTCGGAAGCGGTCGTTGCGCACAGTGGCACATAATGCTGAAAGTCTTTAATGGGCGATACATCACAGAAACTGGACAGCAACTGACCGGAGGTGAGTAGTGTTGTCTGACGTGTCACGATTTTACGTCTTTTCAAAAGATTCAAGGCGTCCAGTGCATCGACGGCCTAATAAGGCGTTTAATACGCAGTGTTTGGAGAGTGTAATTTAGAGCATGTGTGGTTCTGTGATGTTCTGGGGATGTTTTTCGTACCGTGACTTCTACCCACTCGTTAAGGTCACCGTGAACATGGACCATGGGGTTTATTTCAACATTCTCCGTGACCAGGTGCTGCCCTTTCTTCTAGATTTTCGTGATGAGCATGCTGTCTACACTCTCATCTTCCAAGACGACATCAGCTGTGTTCAAAGGGCGGCATGCGTATATCCCTCGTTTGATAAACACTCGGGCAGCCCATCGTTCTTCGACTAGTACGCTAAATTGCCCGATCTCAATCTATAGAAAATCTCTTGGATTATTTGGAATAGTGGGTGAAATTGCATACCAGAACAATCTTGTGGACTCTCTTCCTGGTCATTATGAGTGCTTGGGGCGGTATTATCATAATGTCTCCTGCTGGTGACCCTTTCTTGTCTCGTGTGGTTATTTGAGTAGGAAGCAAGCATGATGACACGACGGACTCATCTGGACATTAAACGTAAGCGGATTGTTGGAACATTTGACAGATGAACACTTTCACAATCTGAACAGCGTGTATGCGTCATTACGTGTCTGGGAAGGATCTTTAAGAGGTGTTAAGCACTGATTAGCATTACTGGTAGGTCAAGTAATTGTACCAGGGTTATTAAGTATCTAAAGACATCCGATCAGAGTAGCACCTGCCCTCACAGCAGCCTCTCACTCGTAAAACTTCCATTACTCGTAGTCTCTCCGGCTTCGAGGGTTTGTTGCTGTCCACCCGACACCCTCACACAAACACATTGTGACCTAACGAATGTTCTGGCTTTCCTGTCATGAACTGACTCGAGAACGGAGTGCAGTGAGCTGCTCACAGATGAGTCACGGTTTAGGCTGGACCGTGATTCTAGATGTCGTTTCGCGTGGGCGCCCGAGCGACAAGCCACAGCCCCGAAGACGTTGTGGAAATGGAACGACATGGCATAAACAATACTCATTTCGGGCGATGTCCTGTGAGGAGCACGTACACAAATACTCATCTTTCCTAGGCGAAGTACGATAGTTGTATTCCGTAGCGATGTCATCTTGTACACACATCAAAAAAAGTTTTGCATCACCTCGGTTCCGAGAGCTCCGGAACCTGTACAGAAAATTGGAATAGAGATCAAAATAAACATTTCCGTCCTTTTTATTGCTCATGAAAACCACACACTGCATGTTGTACCACCATACAGCCAGACCTTCAGAGGTGTTGGTCCAGATTGCTGTACACACCGGTACCTCTAATACCCAGTAGCACGTCCTCTTGCATTGATGCATGCCTGAATTCGTCGTGGTGTACTATTCACAAGTTCATCAAGGTACTATTGATCCAGATTGTCCCACTCCTCAACGGCGATTCGGCGTAGATCCGTCAAAGTAGTTGGTGGGTCATATGTTCCATAAACAGCCCTTCTCAATCCATCCCTGGCATGTTCGGTAGGGTTCATGTCTGGAGAACATGCTGGCCTCTCTAGTCGAGCGATGTCGTTATCCTGAAGGAAGTCATTCACTAGATGTTCACAATGGGGGCGCGAATTGTCGTCCACGAAGACGAATGCCTCTCCAATATGCTGCCGATATGGTTGCACCGTCGGTCAGAGGATGGCATTCACGCAACGTACAACCGTTACGGCGCCTGCCATGAGCACCAGCGGCGTACGTCGACCCCACATAATGCCACCCCAAAACAGCAGGGAAACTCCACCTTGCTGCACTCGATGGACAGTGTGTCTAAGGCATTCAGCCTGACCAGGTTGCCTCCAAACACATCTCCGACGACTGTCTGGTTGAAGGCATATGTGACACTCATCGGTGAAGAGAACGTGATGCCAATTCAGAACGGTCTATTCGGCATGTTGTTGGGCCCGTCTGTACCGTGCTACATGGTGTCGTGGTTGCAAAAATGGATTTCGCCATGGACGTCGGGAGTGAAGTTGCACACCATGCAGCCTCTTGCGCACAGTTTGAGTCGCAACACGACGTCCTGTGGCTGTCCGAAAAGCATTATTCAACATGGTGGCGTTGCTGTCAGGGTTCCTCCGAGCCATGATCCGTAGGTAGCGGTCATTCACTGCAGTAATAGCCGTTGAGCGGCCTGAGCGAGGCATGTCATCGACAGTTCCTGTCTCTCTGTATCTCCTCCATGTATGAACAACATCGATTTGGTTCACTCTGAGACGCCTGGACACTTCTTTTGTTGAGAGCCCTTCCTGGCACAAAGTAACATTGCGGACGCGATCTAACCGCGGTACTGACCGTCTAGGCATGGTTGAACTATAGAAAACACGAGCCGTGTACTTCCTTCCTGGTGGAACGACTGGAACTGATCGGCTGTCCGACCCTCTCCATCTAGTAGGTGCTGCTCATGCTTGGTTGTTTACATCTTTGAGTGGATTTAGTGACATCTCTGAACAGTCAAAGGGACTGTGTCTATGATACAATATCCACAGTCAACGTCTATAGTCAGGAGTTCTGGGAACCTGGGTGATGCAAAACGTTTTCTGATGTGTCTACATGTCACTCTTTCTTGGTGAATTTCATGTTTTGTGATTTTGGTAGAAGATACATGACATGTAAAAAAAAGAAAAAGCACGCAGAAGATATGTTCGGATGTCAATGTAACTTCGTACACATACACATCATTGGCGGGTATGTAAACGATGAGAGTTGCCATTCTCTGAGACATGTAGAACAGCCACCAGAGTGCACGAAATCTGGGCGTTTTAGTGTTGTTATCAGGCTTAGTAACATCAGATGTCGAACGATGTAATGGTGAGAGGCTGTATGATCAGCACCTGACAGAGTTTGAAAGGGGCCTCATTGTGCGTCTCTATTTGGTAAAACAGAAGTAATATCCGGTGTTTCCCAAGGAAGTGTTGTAGGCTCTCCATTGTTCCTGATCTATATTAACGACGTAGGAGACAACCTGAGTAGCCGTCTTAGATTGTTTGCAGATGATGCTGTCATTTACCGTCTTGTAAAGTCATCGGATGATCAAAACGACTTGCAAAATAAGTTAGATAAGATATCTGTATGGTGCGAAAAGTGGCAATTGAGCCTGAATAAAGAAAAGTGTGAAGTTATTCACATGAGTACTAAAAGAAATCAGCTAAATTTCGATTATGCGATAAGTCACACAAATCTGAAGGCTGTAAATTCAGCTATATACTTAGGGATTACAATTACAAATACCCTAAATTGGAACAATCACATAGATAATATTGTGGGTAGAACAAACCAAAGACTACGATTCATTGGCAGAAGGTGCAACAGTTCTACTAAAGAGACTGCTTATACCACGCTTGTCCACCCTATTCTGGAGTATTGCTGTGCTGTCCGCCTCAGGTGTGACTGACGGATGACACCGAAAAAGTACAAAGAAGGGCAGCTCGTTTTGTATTATCGCGAAATAGGGGAGATAATGTCACAGACATGATACGTGAATTGGAGTGGCAATCATTAAAACAAAGGTGTTTTTCTTTGCGACGGGATCTTCTCATGAAATTTCAATCACCAGTTTTCTCCTCCGATTTCGAAAACATTCTGTTGCCACCCACGTACTTAGGGAGAAATGATCATCACGATAAAATAAGAGAAATCAGGGCTACTACAGAAAAATTTAAGTGCTCGTTTTTCCCGCGTGCCGTTCGAGAGTGGAACGGTAGAGAGACAGCTTGAAGGTGGTTCATTGAACCCTCTGCCAGGCACGTTATTGTGAATAGCAGAGTAATCACGTAGATGTAGATGTAGTTAGTCCTGAGCCTCGGCAGCATTGTATTGTGTTCCAAATGTGTTTTGCCCTTTTTGTGTAGTTGGAATGACCTGCGGACTTCGGTAAAAATTTTGTGAATCTTACGTACGGTGAACTATTTGGTGTAGTTTGTAATTCGTGGATTATGTTTCGTATTTTGACAGTGTTTACTCACGTTATATCCTGCTCATTTGTGAATACTCCGTCTCACTATGTTGCTTGGGCTTGGACACAGGTTTTGCTGCACAAATTTACGCTTGTGATGCGTTTGCTGTTTTGTACTGAAATGTCTTGCCGTCTGAGTGAGTCAGTGTTGCCATCTACACAGTAGGCAAAAAGGCAAAAACAATACGGCGAAGACTCCCAGCACAACAAGCAGTCACACGTGTGCCACTTCCAAAAAGTGCTCCTCTTCATCTGAGGCTGCTGCGTTTATTCTAGTGGGTAGTGACGTCATCCCCATGGCGTTAGAAAAGCCATACGTCAGAATTACCACGTGTCTAAAGATTCAAATTAAGTATCTTGTAAATTGAAGTTATGTTGATGATTAATAATACAGATGATTGAGTACATCCAAATAACCTTGGGGAATCTCTCACAAATTTCCGGCTGTGATCGCATGCAAGTTTTGTGTATAATGATGTACAATATTTTGAGTGGACCATGCTGAAAGGGATTGGGACGGCTAAATACACACAAAAACATCTAGAAAAATACCAAAATAAAAATCAAACAGAATATCATTTTGATGTACATCAAACGATTCCGTTTGATCGAAAGATTACAAAACCGTAATTGAATTTTTTCCAGATAAAGTATTATGAAAGGAACTGATATGTCTTTATCTGTGTTATAGATAAGTAGTAATAACTAAAACATCGTCCTTTGAGTGAAACTGCTTATCAGAATCGATGTATTTTCGTCTCTGGCTTCGACTGAAATATATTAATAGATTCAAAAGGCTTTTCCAAATATGTGTCAAAAATGAGATGAGCAGTGTTCCCATATCAAGTTTTGAAGGATTAGTTGGTGGAAACCATCGCCTATAAAACCTATCATGTCTCTGCGAGTAAGAGCTGGTTCTGATTTCCAATAATTGTTAGTAAAGCTGGAGATAATTTCTAAAGGACAAACCAAATTTGAAAATTTGAAACACACGAGCAAAGCTGAGCTAAATAAAAATATTGATATGGGAAGGGAAGGATAATTCCAAGATGATTTTTTTTTTTTTTTTTTTTGGGGACTTAACTGCTAAGGTCATCAGTCACTAAGCTTACACACTACTTAACCTAAATTATCCTAAGAACAAACACACACACCCATGCCCGAGGGAGGACTCGAACCTCCGCCGCCGGGACCAGCCGCACAGTCCATGACTGCAGCGTCTTAAACCGCTCGGCTAATCCCGAGCGGCCAAGAAATTTTGTGTACTGGCCAAGACTGTCGGTTGTCTTACAGAAGAACAAATTTTTATCATGCAAAATTTACATTATGACGACCAAAGTAATTTTCTTCGGAGCCAGTCAATTTGGAGTAGAGCGATTGGTCGCAATTTATCTCAGATTACTGAAAAGCGTGTCGAGTGGAATAGAATAATATCACACCGATGTACTTCCACCAACTCAGTATGACTTGTCGCAGCATTGTTCTCCTGCAAGTGCAGAAAACGAAGTACCGTACTATCCTCCTCCGTATCAGCGAACTGCATCATTTTGTCTTGGCTCCTCTAGCTGCATGCTATGGTCGATGGTGTGGGTATTCCAATATGTACCAACACTGCTAACATATAGCTACATACAGTTCATGAAGTAACTTCATTTATTCGAGGTTTTACTTACAACATCGTGACCACTTCTCCTAAATCTGTGATTGCAATGGACCACCATTCAGAATTACACGTGTTCCGCACGTAAGTCTTACAACAATTAGGAATATGTCAGCTTACAAGTGGTATGACTGACACAAAAATTAGTCAAAGAACGAAAAGTTTAATCCAGTGATATGTGGCTGGCAAGTTGCGGGGTCAGATAGGTAAGCGAGAGCCGTCGCCCAGTTCGCTAAACTAACCGGTGTTTGGTTATACCATTTGTTTTTCATCTCCAGTTTAACCTGACTGTAAAAACCGCTCAGAATAACCAGTTTCGGAAATAACCTGTTTTCAGTTTTTTATTGCTATTATTTCCAGTAATAAACATAGACATCGAAGAAGGATTGGAAAATTCTAACTCTATCTCAGGCTTTTGCATTACACATTTCAAAAGGTAAAGAGCAAATATAATTTAAATAACAACAGAATTCGATGTAACATATTTCCTAATCTAATCTAAACATAATCTTTATGTATGTACTTCCGAAAATTATAGAAACCCACTTAGGACGCCACAACTGTGGTGAAACATGTTTGGGCGTTAAGAAAAAACGATTTGTGTACTTACAGAAAGGCGGACACATTCTCAATTCATTATTGACTCGATTTTATAATCATATATAAATTGTCGCTTAGTCTGTGAAGTTTATTTCATTCCCTACTCTCCTTCTGGGTGCTACACGTTTTTTTTTTTTTTTTTTTTTTTTTTTTGGTCATGCAGTGCAGTTCCACACAGGTCTGACCTGGTAGACGCGTACGTACAACATGAGGATGTCACGAACCTAGAGAGGCGAGATTATGCTCCGGATTTAAATCCGACTGAACGTGTGGAGTGGGATTGCAGCACTTGACACCGCTATCACAGATTACTGCAGATCCCTATGGGCGCCTGTCCAGCAATGACTGGTTTTACGGCGAGCCGCGCTCAACAGCCTCATCCATAGTCTGCACGCGCTGTTACCCTGTATTGCCATGCAAGGGCATGATGCTCCGCATTGCCGTCCTGCGTCACAGCGGCTGAGGGGCACAACACACACAGTGGGGAACCCCCTCCCCTCCCCTTCCTCCCCTCTCCTATCCTATCTTTCCCTGCCTATGGCTGGATTTCTGGGGTCTAGTGAAGCAAGGGATACAACCCGTCGGCTTTGAACAATGACGTCATTCCTTAGTCATAGATAGTAATGTCTTCACTTCGAGGCATAGATAATAAAGCAGTTCTGTGTTCTAATAAGCACTATCATTAAAATAATTGAATGTTAATCTAAAACCGATCGCTTGATATTCGCTACATCATTAAACGTGTGATTTAATTAACTTAATTGTTTGTTTTTTATTCAGACGGTACTTAATATTTTTCGTAATGATATTGAGGTAATGTGGATTATTAATTTTTTATTATAGAACAATTTGTAGTGTCTTACTTTCGTTTATAGGAATGGATTTGTCTATCCCAATGAATCTGGACGATTTAAGGGAAATTATGTTGACCACAATTTGCTTCCTACAAATGTGTGGTCTCATTGCGGAATACGTTCAATGTCGTGAGTGCGGCGACCATATGCGCCTTACGAGTGTATCGAGTCGCCGTACTCACGACTTATTCGTATGGCGCTGCAGCAAAGATCGGTTGTGGCGGTCCATTAGACGAGGGACGTGGTTCGAGAAATGTAAGCTCGCCCTCAGAGACATAATGAAAATCACATATTGTTGGTGTTTAAGATATCCTGTATGGCTGTGTGTGCATGAGTGTCGTGTCAGTAACCATACCGTAGTAGACTGGTACTCGTTTTGTAGGGAGGTTTGTGGGGAATATATGAAATATAGGGGGCCGTTGGGGGGGCCGGGCGTTATGGTCGAAATTGATGAATCTCATTTTGCGAAAAGGAAATACAATAGGGGGGAACCTCCGGTTGGATTATGGGTGTGGGGGGCAGGAGTTTCAGGTCAGCATTGTAATGATGTAGTCTTTAGAGTAGTACCAAATAGAAGTAAGGAAGTTTTGGTTAGGTTAATTGAAGATCAGGTGGCAAAGGGATCTGTTGTTATTTCAGACGGGTTTTCTTCTTATAAGGATTTAGGGGATATGGGTTACCAACATCTTGTAGTAAACCATAACATTGAATTTAGATCTCTATCGACAGGCGCCTGCACTAACAGCATAGAGGGGTACTGGTCAGCGGTAAAATCACTCATAGGGAAAGGGAAACGCCAGATTTCAATTCTTCAAAGCCATCTAGATGAGTATTCTTGGAGACAAAGCATTCCGCGGACATATTGCCCGTTTAAATGTTTCATTAAACATGTGGGCAAAATGTACCGTCCCAAACATCTCAGTTAATTTCAGGAGGGGGGGTGAAGGGGGGTTGGTGAATGTGTGTGTGTGTGTGGTGTGTGTGTGTGTGTGTGTGTGTGTGTGTGTGTGTGTGTGTGTGTGTGTGTATGGGAGAGGGAGAGAGAGAGAGAGAGAGAGAGAGAGCGAGAGAGAGAGAGAGCGAGATTTCGTAATGTGTTTGTTGTGAGTGTGGGTATGTGATTTTCATTACTGTCTGTTTAGGCGAGCTTCCGTTATTCGTCGATATTTCCGTGTGATAAGTTCTCTTTTCCATTTCCTTCTTTATCTATATTTCACTATTTTGCCATATTTCGCTTTCTTATTCCACCAATATGTGTATTTCCGTGTTGCGAAGTACGTAACAGAAATTTGGGAGCTGGCGATCTTTTTTTCGTTTTCCAGCTCTAGTATCAGCATGACATTTTCGAATGTGTACTTCCGAAACCCCCATCACAACAACATCCTTCACTTCGCCTTTACACTGACGACACAACTATAATTTGTATCCCGTACATCACTTCGCCTTTACACTGACACTTTATATGTCAATTCGCGAGCAAGATAAAAATGTTGATGCCCGCATCTCGTGGTCATGCGGTAGCGTTCTCGCTTCCCACGCCCGGGTTCCCGGGTTCGATTCCCGGCGGGGTCAGGGATTTTCTCTGCCTCGTGATGGCTGGGTGTTGTGTGCTGTCCTTAGGTTAGTTAGGTTTAAGTAGTTCTAAGTTCTAGGGGACTGATGACCATAGATGTTAAGTCCCATAGTGCTCAGAGCCATTTGAACCATAAAAATGTTGCGTATAGCTATATAGCTCAAGTAACGAATGGGATGCTATTAGCGTCCAAGGCACAGTAGCTGATAAGTGTTTTTTGGCTTTTTAAAAAAAAAATCTCACGAGATAGAATAAACTGATCCTACTTTATTAAACAATCAATAAAAAAACGAAACTCAAACATAACAGCAAAAGCGAAAATGGTAAACTGCAAATAGAATAGATTAGCCATGCATAACACCCACCCACCTCCCCAGGAGTCGGAACTCCCGCACCCATTAGAATATACAGATGCTTCAGTAGTTGATAAGTGTTTTTTGGCTTTTTTAAAAAAAATCTCACTAGATAGAATAAACTGATCCTAAGATACAGATGCTTTAGTAGCTGATAAGTGTTTTTTGGCTTTAAAAAAAAATCTCACGAGATAGAATATAGCTGGCCGCGGTGGTCTCGCGGTTCTAGCAGAGGTGTACAAATTCCCCTTGCAGCCTGCTTGCCCCTAGCACCTCTGCAACCATTCATGCAGGTCAGCCTGCCGCGATGTAACCACAAGAGTGCGCGTGTACTGAGGCATAGTGGGCAATGCGGGCGATACGGGCTCCCGCAAGCCCGGGCTACCTGGGTTCCCGCAAGCCTGCCAAGCTTCACGGGACCCGCTCAGCTTGCTGCGCCTGACAACAGGTTGCGCTGTCAAGCTACCGTGACTAGAGTAGCCAGGTAGTTAGCCTGCAGTTCATTTATCGCAACGGTGGAGGCAGCACAATGAATAGGTTGAACTTTAGTGAGATTGAAAAAAAATTGACAACTGGCGAATACATGCTGGTAACAAAACAGAGCACAAGTGCCGCATGGGAAACGTTTTCGTGTGTTTATGAGGCCGCTTCAAATAAATCGGTAGGTGTGTCTCAATGCAAACTATGTAAAAAGCTCTTAAGTACTTATTCGGGAACCTCTAGTATGTTACGACATGTGTGCAAATTTGACAAGCAGTTCCCTCACTCCGTAAATATCTTGAAAGAGGACAAAGATTTAGTGGCCGAAAAGTGCGTCGAAATGTGTGCTAAGGACCTGAGACCATTTAGCAGTATAGAGGGGGAAGGATTTCTTAATTTAGGGCAGACACTGATCGACATAGGTAAAAAATATGGCTCAGTTGATATTAAAAATGTTATGCCTTCCCGAGTGACAGTAGCTAGGAAAGTTCAAACCTTAGCTGATAAAGTGCGCAGCAAAATGCTCCCAGATATAGTGCATGCGATTCGTTCTGGTATATGTGCCAGTACAATTGATCTATGGACAGACAATTACAAAGGGGTGCATTACATGTCCGTGACAATGCATTACATAAATTCAGACTGGCGTTTGAATAAATATGTACTAATGTGCTCTGCGTTTCCTGAATGCCCAAAAACTGGCTCGAATATTCGAAACGAGTTGGAAGATGGCTTAGAAACTATGGGTGTTTCTCGTGAAGACATTGCCAAAATTACGTTTGTCACAAACCAGGGCAGTAACATTGTCAAAGCTCTCGAAGTATATCAGCGTCTTCCATGCATGGCTCATAGTATAAACACAGTCTTGAAACATGTTCTGAGCGAACAGTTTTTGAAAGAAAATGTTCCAAATATATTAGCCATTCTTAATACAGTGCGGGCTACGGTTTCGTACTTCAAGAGAAGAGGTCTCTGTGTGAGACTGAACTCATCTTTAAAGCAGTGGGTTTCAACTCGTTGGAATAGTTAATTTGACATGCTTGTATCAGTCCATTCTCAGATTGATTCAGTGAAGGCTGTTTTACATAATGAAGGTGCCTCTGATAAGATGCTGGGTTATGACCACCATATAACTGGCCAGCTTATAGAATTTCTTAAGCCGTTTAAAGAAGCCACAGTTGATCTAGAGAGTGACAAGGATCCAACCCTACATTTAGTTCTACCGTGGTTTTATGCCTTAAAAACTCACTGTACCGTACGGGATAACGATGAAGAGGTTTGTAATTTTATTCCATCTGAATATTATAGAACCACTTGTGAAATATGTATGTTGAGAAAATGTATTTTCAGGACATGAAACCTTTGAAACAAGCCGCTGACGCCTTCCTAGAACAGAAAATGTGCGTTAGTATGTTGCATAAAATTGCAACGTTTATGGTGGCTAACTACCGCACATTAAGAAAGTTAACCGAGGATGAAAAAATTGAAGTTTACCAAGCAGCACGACAGATGTGTGCTGAAGGTAAGCTCCTAAGATAATGCATATATTCTTCATCTACATGTACATGGTTACTCTGCAAGACACACGCAAGTGCTCAGTTGAGGGTTCATCGAACCACTTTCAACTTATTTGTCTCCTTTTCTCGAATTTCGCGCGGGATAGAACACCTACAGCTCTCCGTCTGAGCGCTGCTTTTTTGTATTTTATTCTGATGATCATTTCTTCCAATGTATATGGGACTCAACAATATCTCTTCGAATTCGGAGGTGTAAGTTGGTGATCGAAATTTCATATATAGATCGCGCCACGTCAAAAAACGCCATTGTTGAAATGATTACCACCCCAACACTTGTGTAATTTCCGCGACACTCTTTCCCCTGTTTTACGATAATACCAAACCAGCTGCCCTTATTTAGACTCTTTCGACCTCTTCCGTCAATAGTAAGGCTCTCCAACTTCGTAGCAATGCTCCAAAAGAGTGTTTTGTCATTAAAACGCCTACAGCATTTTCTGTGTGTCCATTCCTATTTAAGTAGGTCGTAATTGTAATCAGAGGTGTTAAGTAGAATCTACAGCCTTTAGATTTGACTGGTTGATCTTGTAAACGAAGTTTAACGGACTTAGTTTAGTACACACAGGGATAACCTCGCTCTTGTCATTATTTATTGCCAAGTGCTAATTTTCACACCAAAAATATATACCTTATTTAAATTGTCCTGCGGTTAGTTTTAATCTTCTGGTGACTTTACAGGACGATAAATGATAGCATCATCTAAAACCTATTATAATTTCAACTATGTGGAGTACGATCTTCACATTATTCTGCAAATATTAATTGGAACCTGTACAGTTTCAGTACAAGTGCCCAATCACAGCAACCAAGAAACAAATCCAGGGCCGTACAAAATGGCGAAATTTGAGGACTGGGCAGAAGAGCCTCCTCTCCTACATGATGAAGTCAGCAGATACTTGCAAGAACACTGTGTGAACGAGGGAGATATTCTACAGTGGTGGAAAAATAACTCCCAACGACTTCCTCGACTTGCGTGTGTGGCAAGAAAAATATGAAATATACCACACAAGTGCGTCTAGTGAGAGAATTTTTAGTTGCACTGGAAACCTAATTAGCGAAAAACGATCATGTCTTAATGCAGACAGACTTAACGATCTCGTCATAATTAATTCAAACACTAATCAGCAGACACATTGAAAATACAGTAGAACATTAAACGGGAAACTATGAGTTTGAGCGCAAATTTACTAATTAAGAGTGCAGATTTCTATCTTGTGCTTTCTGGGCGTCAATTTCTGAGATAGAAATTTTGTAATGCATACAGTTCATTTTTATTTTAGACTAAACTTTTTGATTTCAGTCCTTCCAAGTGACATTACTTATTGTTTGTAAACCATTTTCTGTTACTTGGGTTTGCAAAAGTAGCCAAATATTATTTAGGCCAAACCACATACTCCTAAAAATGCTTTCAGGGGAACTGAAGGAAAATTTGTAAAGATTTTATGTTGAAAAGTGTTCTGCAAAATAAAATATTCATTTGTGGAGTAAGGCAATACACATTATGAGTTTAAATTACAATTTAGTTTGTTGAGTTCCACACACATTGCAAAATGTAATTTTATTCTTGTATTTCTATATTAAGGGGAATCCCACATGCAGAGTCAAGATGCTGAAGACCTAGACACTACAAATACTCCTAAAACGAAGAGCGTCTTTTTCCATGAATGTATTGTAGTAGGAATATAATGGAAACTCTGAGCCACTCTCCACAGCGTCTATATCTGCGTCATGAGGATTCAGACTCGTCGTTTAGGTCTGTGTTATGAGGGTCTAGAGTCGTCGTTTAGATTTGCATCATGCAAGTAAACACTCGTCGTCTTAGTCTGCATCATGATGGTCCGAAATATGGTCCCTCATGATGCAGACCTAGATTACAAGTGTGGACTCTCATGACGCAAACGTAGGAGCCGCGAAAAATAGCTCAGGGTCGCCATTGTATTCCCAGTTCTATAGTTTTTAGACGAACTGGATACGAAACAAGTCCTTCGATTTTGTTAAAATGCATTTTGGCAATTTAGAATGATTTTTCCAACTTCGAATGAATTCACAGAGCCACTAAAATACATCCTGGAAACGTAGTTAAATATTTATATAATTGGTGTCATACTTGGCTGAAACATACTAAAGTTAAAGAATCTAGACTTCCAAAATCTTAATTTGGTTCTCATTGCAGTACAGTGGTTAATAGGGGCGTAGATAATTTATTCTTCTGGGGAGGTGACCAATCTTCTTTTTTGGGGGGGGGGGTGGAGGTTCACTTCTTTAGTACAAATATTCATCCGTTTCGGTGTTGAAAAGTGCAGCACAGACTGCATTGCGTTGCCTGGGCATTTATTTATTCCATACTCTCGTAGTCCATCTTCCCTCCCGTATTTTCTCTCTATCCATTTAGTCCTCTCCCACTATCTCTTTGATCACCTCCACCCCCCCCCCCACTCCCCATCCCTTGGCCGGCCGAAGTCGCCAAGCAGTTCTAGGCGCTACAGTCTGGAACCGCGCGACCGCTACGGTTGCAGGTTCGAATCCTGCCTCGGGCATGGATGTGTGTGATGTCCTTAGGTTAGTTAGGTTTAAGTAGTTCTAAGTTCTAGGGGACTGATGACCTCAGAAGTTAAGTCCCATATTGCTCAGGGCCATTTGAACAAATTTTGAACCCATCCCTTGGCCCATCTCCCCCCCACCCTCTATCCTTCTCCTCGTCCTCTCTCTGTTGGATTCCGCCACCTCAGTTCATCTCCTCTTCACCTATCTATGAAAACTCATATATATCTGTCAACTTTTGTGGTGATCAGTGAATCAGTGTCAAAGTTTATTGCTAGGTAGCATTTATTGTAATACTTTTTGATACGCAGCATTGATAGTTTTGTTTTCTGGTGCGTAAACAAATGAAGTTGAAGGTGTCCCGACAGGGCAATATGCGACATACAAATAGCCATGTGAAAAACATGATTTTCAAGATTGATGCCACAAACATATAACAACTGCCCCTGCGATTTATCTATCGACATGGCAAATGTAAGCTGCACTGGAAATTATAACCGTTTAAAGTCGAATGGCATGTCGGTCGGAATCTTAGTGATATTGGAATCAAACTGTCCTCACCTTTGTACTTTCCTTTTAAAATTGTGGCTTCGATTACGTTGTTCTTTAACTTCTTCCCCGCAAGCCGGGTGCCATTACAAAGACGTGGCTGGTTTACCTTTCGCAACATGATTGCCGATCCGACTTAATTACAGATTGGGAGGCGGTAATCCGGGGAAATCCAGCGAATTTAAAAATTCCGTAGGATAGTTGACTACATCATCTTGGTTAGTAACGGAATAAACCGACTTGTATGTCAGCAATTCGCCAGGTGTCATATTTTGAATCTGAAAATTCATTTCGTTAACATCAAGGTTTTTTGCAGCCAATATAACACGTTCACTCAACCAAAAATGGTTTGCAACTGTTAAACGACATTTGCTGTGCGCGAATTGTCCAACACGATGACTGTGAATGTGTCAGACAGCTCTCAAATTTCAAAAAGATCATAGACATTTCGTTTAAAAGAAATGTATATATATATATATATATGTATTTGTCTATGAGTATTATATATATATATATATATATACACTCATAGACAACTACATATATACATATATATACATAAACACACACACACATATATATATATATATATATATATATATATATATATATGCACATGTAAATATTCAAAAACCTTCTCCATGGAAACATGTGTACATAGTAAACTTTCATGGTAGCCCGCAAACGATGTCAAAATCTTTCGTAAGGTACTCTCTTCAATGTACTGTCCGAAATATTATGTAGACAGTGATGTTCCTCTTGATGGTCAAGTGTCCAAAATTTCTTCAAGATCGGAATAAAATTGTAGGTTGGTGTAGAAGTGTGTACGTAAAGTACCCTCCGCCATGCACCATTCAGAATTTTAAGCAGGCAGCGCCCTTCATCCTGCTTTGAATATCAAGTGTGCCAAATGTCATCAAGATCGGAATAAATACGTACAATTTGTCGAGTTCCGTTATGTAAAGGAACCTCTGCCATGCACCATATGAAATTTTATGTAGACTGTGACCTTCCTCTTGGTTTCAAGGTACAGTGTGCAAAATTTCATCAAGATTGTATGCAATACAAACACACGGACACAATGAAAACGCACTTTCAGTTTTTGTCAAATTTTCCAATTTTTCGGTCGATTTTCGAAAAATTTTATTTCATAAAAACCTTGTCCTGAGAATTACGAACACAGCAAAAAAAATTTAGCCGAACTGGTCCAGGCGTTCTCTAGTTTTACGCTTATCAACACATTTGGCAATTAATTTTTATTTATATAGATAAGAAGCCCGAAATATACGCGTAAAGGAGGAATATACAAATAAAACCAATATTTTTTTTTACCTGAAATTAATACATATATATATAATGTTGGGGTTTGTCTTTTGGTGCTTAGGTAAAATAAAAACTTTTGGTTAACGTTCATAATACGACAATGACGCGCGCAGACTAAACGGCTGCGTAGCGCAGCTCAGCAGTAATATGGGCAGGCAAGCAAGTTTCCCGCAGCCTGCCCGGGTTGGGTTCTGCTTGGCTTGGCTGGGAGTGAAGCAGCCTGCCCGTTCTGTTGACAACGAGCGGCGGCCTGCCCGCCTGGCCACCGGGCAAGCATGGGCGGGTTAAAAGCGGGACATGTACACCTCTAGGTTCTAGGCGCGCAGTCAGGAACCGTGCGACTGCTACGGTCGCAGGTTCGAATCCTGCCTCGGGCATGGATGTGTGTGATGTCCTTAGGTTAGTTAGGTTTAAGTAGTTCTAAGTTCTAGGGGACTGATGACCACAGCAGTTGAGTCCCATAGTGCTCAGAGCCATTTGAACGAGATAGAATAAACAGATCCTACTTTATTAAGCAATCAGTAAAAAAACGAAACTGAAACATAACAGCAAAAGCGAAAATGGTAAACTGCAAATAGAATAGATTACGAAGTCTTCGTAATATATATATATATTGATTGTTTATTTAACCTTTGTGTTTCGCTTGTTGAAAGGGAACTACACAGTGATCTTGTCAAAAGCCGAGAAGCGATTCTTCTTAGTGTTGTAGCTCCCTTCAGTAGCTGATAAGTGTTTTTTGGCTTTTTAAAAAAAAAATCTCACGAGATAGAATAAACAGATCCTACTTTATTAAGCAATCAGTAAAAAAACGAAACTGAAACATAACAGCAAAGGCGAAAATGGCAAACTGCAAATAGAATAGATTACGAAGACTTCGTATATATATATATATATATATATATATATATATATACGTAAGAAAGGACTGTTAGTAATAGCGGAGACGAAATAAACTGCACATCTACAATTTGTATCCCGTGTTCCACTTAGGGTTTACTGAAGCGGAGGATACATCGTTCAGGCGAAGAACAGGATAGTAATGCCAGTGAAAACGAAGAAATCGCCTTACGACAAACTCGTATTCCGGACTGTACTTAAGCAACACACTTCGAATCAGCTTTTAATTTGTATCGGGTGTTTCATTTGCGGTTTAGCGAAGCAGGGGATACATAGTTCAAGTGAACAACAGGACAGCAATGCCACTTGAAACTAAGAAATCGAGTACGCTGAACTTGTATCCCGTACTGCACTTAAGCAATACAGTTCGAAAGACTTTCGAGATACAACTGACATACATGTAATGTGATGTATTCTTTGCTAGTAATTTCATTCATTTCTTTCCATTGTATTTTGCGCAGAAATACTAAGATACAAACACGCGTTATCGTTAACGTGAAAATACTACTGGCCCTTACATATGTGAAATAAGGAATGTGAAAATACTACTGGCCCTTACATATGTGAAATAAAGTTTATCTCTCTCGCATTCCTTTGTTTCTCAACATTCTCCTCAGCTCTTTCATCTTTGTAATACATGCTCTTTGGCGACTTGTGACGTCATTGTTCAAAGCCGACGGGTTGTATCCCCTGCTACACTAGACCCGATTTCTGGTATAGCTTGTATCTGTATCATTACATCACGTGACACAAGGGTGTCATGGCCACAATATCGTCTTGAATCGCTTCGTTTCGCAGGTCTAAAGATGTGCTAACGTATGAACGTGAGTGTTTCATATGAATGACTTATAAGATGTATTTAACTGCAGTTTCAAATTTTCGCAGGTCGCACTGGTATTATTATTATACAATAAAAACTGTAGTAGCGCTCGAACAGATGTTATCATGATATCACCCCCAATGAAAAATTCACAAGTTTCTCTTAATATGTAGTAATAAGTGGTGATCCAGTGATAATGTTACAAACTTTCAGGGACGATGGAGAGGTTAAATGTGCCAGTTCGTGGTACGGTACCCTAGACCGAAAGTGACTGAGTCGAAAGTTATAAGCGAAAATCGTTCTGATACCTCCGACAGTCGAGACATGTACCGATATTGTTGTTGCTAAGATTTTAGGTTCAAATGGTTCAAATGGCTTTGAGCACTATGGGACAACATCTGAGGTCATCAGCCCCCTAGAATTTAGAACTACTTAAACCTAACTAACCTAAGGACATCACACACATCCATGCCCGAGGCAGGATTCGAACCTGCGACCTTAGCGGTCGCGCGGTTCCAGACTGAAGCGCCTAGAACCGCTCGGCCACATCGGCCGGCTAAGATTTTAGGGTACGTAACTTTCAGAGGTGGCAGTATGGACCAAAACAAGAAAACAGTCTAGTAAACATTTACTCTAAAATACATACTTTAAGAGAAATGGACACTTTTTCATCTTCGATATTGTGAAACACGTCTCTTCCACTGCAAGATCTTTGGTTGGCATTTCTTTGGAGGATGTTCTATAGACCAAAACAATGGACCCTTGATCAGTAGACGAGGTGTGTTTCGCTATAGTGAAGATGAACAAGTGCTCATAGCTTCTAGGATATGTACTTTAGAGTCTTTGCTTACTGGACATTTTTCCTTTTTCTGCTCCATACTATCTTTTCTAAAAGTATAGAAACCAAAGGTCTTGCACTAGAAGAGATGTGTTTCACAGTATTGAAGATGAACAAGTGCCCTATTTCTTAGCAATAAGAGTAACTGTATGTCTTCCACTGTGAGACGTATCAGAACGACTGTCGCTTATAACTTTCGAATTGGTCGTTTCCGGACCAGTGTCCCTGACCTCAAGTGGAAAGTTTGAAGCATCATCACGGAATCATCCTGTTCTACAGCCATACACTTCCTGAAACTTAAACATTTGGCAGCCGTTGACTATAACATGGAGCTTCAATTGGAGTCACTCATATTACGTAATGACGTAGGAGCAAGAGTATGTGTCGAAAAGAATCGAGCACCTACACGCATCTGTGGTTAAGGAATGTTTCAGGCTTCTATTCATTAGCTCATCATTGGGAAGCCAGAATTTGTAGGAGAAAGACATTGCTTATAAAACATTTGTACGACTTGTATTGAAATCGGTATCAGGTTGACCTAACAGAGCCTACACAAAGAAAAGCAGTGCGATTGGTTATAAGCTGGTTTCAGTGGTGCGAAATTGCGACAGATAGACTGGAAAATCTACATTGGTTGACATGTAAAGAAAGACACACAATGGTTCTAAAAATCTACTTAGAAACTACCAAGAAATCGTTTTAAGTTCAAAATTAAGAAAATTCTTAAGCCCCTACACATCGCTATACTAGGAATTGTGAAGAGACTATGTTCGAAGTAGTGATTATAGCTCATGTCATTTTACTACGGGAAATGCCAAGAGGGGGCAGCAAACATTGGTCTACCTGCGTTATACACAGCAGCTAGAAAATAAATTGCTCAGAAAAGTATTACATTATCATCATTATTTATGTAACTTGTATTTCTTTTAATTGGATAATGTCTTCTCAGTGCTCTTTCGATCACAGCAAATCGCTGCTTATTGGATGTAAAAGTGAACCTGCATTCCCACTACAGCTGCACACGGCGCACTGCGTCTCCAGCAGTGAACGCATAACGGGGCAGTTTCTGGCGTATGTTGCGCAGTCCGTCAACGTTCATCGTACGTCCATTTAAAGCTTAGACGGTATGCGCTTTGTTACTTTACGGCAAGAGAAGCTATCAATGCCAGAAGAGTCTCACCGAATAGCTGTACATCACAGGGACGTCATTCGAACCTTCAATCCGTCCCTCTCGGTAACTGCACTGTCAGCGTGGCGGATTGCTAAGCGAATGGGCCAGGGTTAGATTCCCGGGAACCCCTGAATCAGTGGCGTAGGGTTTCTTTCACCGCTGAGTATAGGATTTTTCTCACGCCTGATGATCACCGTAGGAGGGAGTGGCAGTGTTCAGCCACGTGATCAGCAGGGAGATGGTGTCAGTTATGTACCGTCGTCGGATGCCCCTCGTCGATGGTAATTTGATGCCTGTTCAGCATCGCGAAAGGATCCTCCAAGCTACTGTCAACATTTGGGTTATGTGTTCGTTTTTCATCGTGAACAATTCCTCCTAGGAGGTAGGAATCTACCGTACGAAATTGTATACGGTGTCTGCTGATATGTACGTGATTCAGCCAAGTTGAGGCCCGCAGGAACCGTCGTCACGTCAGGAGGGTCGCTGGCGTTGTGAGGCAGGTTTGAGCAGTAACGTGCGACCAACATGAGCACAGCATACCGAGCAACATCCAACACTATGTTACAGTGCACGAGTTGGAGCAACGTGGTAGTAAATGTTACCTAGCTGCATATGTTTATTTTATACATCTGCAGAAACCTACGCTTTCGATCTGACTACCTTCAACGTGGCTATTGTACGTCTTAGTTTTAAGGTTCTAGTTTTTATAGTTTCATAAGCCTTATTATTGGATTCCACCCTCTTCTAGAGTCTAAACCCACGCACTTCCGCCGATGTGCAGATATTGCAAAGTCCTTTTGAGCTGTTTATGGAAAGATTGTGCTTGTGGTTCCTATAGAGTATCTATGAAGGTTAAAGTGACACAAAGAGCAAACAACTGCTCAAAAAATTTTTGTAGTTCATTCTCGGACCAGTATTTCGAAAACAGCACAATGTAACGAAAAGACATGCAGCATTCAGTAATAGCACTGCAGCACTACAGTACGGTTTGACCGTAAACGAGTCTTCGAAACTCTATGGGCTGCGAACTAGGGAGGCGAGAGGACATCAGAAAGGGGAAGGGCTAAAAACTCAAATTGGGTTTAATTGGAAAATTCTGTCTAAATTGAGAAAAAACAGCTTGTTAAATGCTTCTGCAGCCTGTCCTATTTGGGACCGTTATCAAGTCGTAACTTTTGAAGAGATTGTGAAGAAAAAATGGTTCAAATGGCTCTGAGCACTATGGGACTTAACATCTGAGGTCGTCAGTCCCCTAGAACTCAGAACTACTTAAACCTAACTAACCTAAGGACATCACACACATCTATGCCCGAGGCAGGATTCGAACTTGTGACGTAGCGGTCGCGCGGTTCCAGACTGAAGCCCTAGAACCGCTCGGCCACAGCGGCCGGCTGATTGTGAAGAGCCGTGGGTTCCAGCAAGAATACATTCAAGCTGCCGTCAGCCTTTGTAGCTGAGGAATTAATGTGATTGACTGAGAAAGCAATGGCCTGGTTTCGACTTCAGGTAATGCCAATGATTTTTCGTTGATTTGATTCTTGGAAATGGATTCATTCATATTTATGAGACCTGAGGAAGTATAAAAAAG
The DNA here is from genome assembly GCF_021461395.2 of Schistocerca americana. Lineage (NCBI taxonomy): Eukaryota > Metazoa > Arthropoda > Insecta > Orthoptera > Acrididae > Schistocerca > Schistocerca americana. The sequence continues at coordinate 119,834,781 of NC_060130.1, forward strand.
GGAGATAACGGCTTCGATTTCGAAAGCAAACATTAACAGCACGGGGTCTAGGGAGCTATACACTAATTCCTTCCAGTATAGGTAAAGAAACATTCTGCTTCTTCTGACATACATCGGGCCTTTGCTGGAGTGATGTTTGTACTGAATATCGTTCTTCCCACTTGTCATACGAATATGGAATAGGAAGGAGGAAATGACTCCGGTGTCCCTCATGCTCAGGTCTATCAGTGCTGCTGACGATCATCTACCTTACGATGGGATCGTCTGTTCTTAAGGTGCCCCAAATTATCAGAACGGCTATTATTTGTATGTTCCCAACAATAGATTGATGAAAAAATAACACAACAGGTTACTTCATTTAAACTTTGAGTTGAAATACGTATGTTAACAGTCTCACGCTGACGAAGAAAACAATATGAAATTATAAAACCTATCCGAATGAATGCATTAATATAAACTTGGAAAAAAACATGAGGAAATTTGTTACAAATCAGCGTGCAAGTGAGAGACAGAGATAAATGCAGTAACATAAAAGGAGTATATAACCATCATTAAAAAAATTTTACTACGGACCACGGTAAGGACTCCGCAAGGTAAAATAAGAAATGATGATATGCTTAGGGAATTTAACGCTGATAAAATGACCAATGAATTTCACCATTCTCAAAGACAATGGTTCTCAAATTTACCATGGACGACACAAGACCGTCTTTCATTTACATCTAAGTCGTACTCCGCAAGTCACCTTATAGTGTGTGGCAGAGGGTACTTTTTGTACCACTGACTGCGCCCACCAAAACCTGTTCCACTCGCGAATAACGCGTGGGAAGAATGATTGTCGGTAAGCCTGTGTATTGGCTCTATCTTCTCGAATTTTCTCCTCATGGTCATTACGCGAGACGTATGTGGGTGGAAGTAATATGTTGTCCGACTCTTCTCGGAAAGAGCTCTCCTGAAATCTTGCTTCTCTTGTAACGTCTGGCAGTGGAGTTTATTGAGCATCTCCATAACGCTCTCGTGCCGACTAAATGATCCCGTGACGAAACGTGCCGCTCTTCGTTGTATCTTCTCTATCTCTTCTACCAGTCATATCTGGTAGCTATTCCAGATAAGTGAACAATACTCAAGGATAGGCCGAACAAGCGCTTTTTTTTAAAGCCCCTTTTTTCGTGGGCGAGTTACATTTTTAACATCCTTCCTGTGATCTGAGTCTGGCATCTGCTTTTCCCACTATTGGTTTTATATTGTCATTCGACTTCATGTCACTCTGGATAGTTACTACAGGATTTTACGGCAATTACTGTATCCAGCCGTTTGTGATCAATAGTGCAGCTATGCAGTGGTGCATTTCTTTCCCTATGCATGCACAATGCATTTCGCACGAGATGTACTGGGTTATTACATTATAACTGCTGTGGCCTCCTCCACCAGACATCACGGCGCATAGAGTACCAGCAACCAAACTGACAGCCTGCAGCCGCGGGTTGTCCGCCTCGCAGGCACACCAAAGCACTACACAACCGACAGGCAATATTGATGAACGGCCACAGCAACAACCACAACAACAACACCACAGCAAAGGCACCAGCGGCCACTACCGGCCCATATAAACATAAGGAAGGGGTCGCTGCAGATCCCGGAACTATCTTCACACGTCAAACCACGTGATGGAAAGTAGTTCCGAGGTACTCATCTACATCTACATCCCTACTCCGCAAGCCACCTGACGGTGTGTGGCGGAGGGTGGCTTGAGTACCTCTATCGGTTCTCCCTTCTATTCCAGTCTCGTATTGTTCGCGGAAAGAAAGATTGTCGGTATGCTTCTGTGTGGGATCTAATCTCTCTGATTTTATCCTCATGGTCTCTTCGCGAGATATACGTAGGAGGGAGCAATATACTGCTTGACTCTTCGGTGAAGGTATGTTCTCGAAACTTTAAGAAAAGCCCGTACCGAGCTACTGAGCGTTTGTCGTGCAGAGTCTTCCACTGGAGTTTATCTATCATCTCCGTAACGCTTTCGCGATTACTAAATGATCCTGTAACGAAGCGCGCTGCTCTCCGTTGGATCTTCTCTATCTCTTCTATCAACCCTGCCTGGTACGGATCCCACACTGCTGAGCAGTATTCAAGCAGTGGGCGAACTAGTGTACAGTAACCTACTTCCTTTGTTTACGGATTGCATTTCCTTAGGATTCTTCCAATGAATCTCAGTCTGGCATCTGCTTTACCGACGATCAACTTTATATGATCATTCCATTTTAAATCACTCCTAATGCGTACTCCCAGATAGTTTATGGAATTAACTGCTTCCAGTTGCTGACCTGCTATTTTGTAGCTAAATGATAAGGGATCTATCTTTCTATGTATTCGCAGCACATTACACTTGTCTACATTGAGAATCAATTGCCATTCCCTGCACCATGCGTCAATTCGCTGCAGATCCTCCTGCATTTCAGCACAATTTTCCATTGTTACAACCTCTCGAAATACCACAGCATCATCTGCAAAAAGCCTCAGTGAACTTTGGATGTTATCCACAAGGTCATTTATGTATATTGTGAATAGCAACGGTCCTATGACACTCCCCTGCGGCACACCTGAAATCACTCTTACTTCGGAACACTTCTCTCCATTGAGAATGACATGCTGCGTTCTGTTATCTAGGAACTCTTCAATCCAATCACACAACTGGTCTGATAGTCCATATGCTCTTACTTTGTTCATTAAACGACTGTGGGGAACTGTATCGAACGCCTTGCGGAAGTCAAGAAACAGGGCATGTACCTGTGAACTCGTGTCTATGGCCCTCTGAGTCTCGTGGACGAATAGCGCGAGCTGGGTTGCACACGACCGTCTTTTTCGAAACCCATGCTGATTCCTGCAGAGTAGATTTCTAGTGTCCAGAAAAGTCATTATACTCGAACATTACACGTGTTCCAAAATTCTACAACTGTTCGACGTCCCTTCTTGAAAATGGGGATGACTTGTGCCCTTTTCCAATCCTTTGGAACGTTACGCTCTTCTAGAGACCTACGGTACACCGCTGCAAGAAGGGGGCAAGTTCCTTCGCGTACTCAGTGTAAAATCGAACTGGTATCCCATCAGGTCCAGCGGCCTTTCCTATGTTGAGCGATTTTAGTTGTTTCTCTATCCCTCTATCGTCTAATTCGATGTCTACCATTCTGTCATCTGTGCGACTATCTAGAGAAGGAACTACAGTGCAGTCTTCCTCTGTGAAACAGCTTTGGAAAACGACATATAGTATTTCGGCCTTTAGTCTATAATCCTCTGTTTCAGTACCATTTTGGTGACAGAGTGTCTGGGCATTTTGTTTTGATCCACCTACCGCTTTGACAGAAGACCAAAATTTCTCATCCGCCGAAGCGCTATAAAGGCTGGCGCTCGGCCGCACATCGGCAGTTCATCGACCACCAGCAGACTTGAATAGCTGCCGCCCCGGGCAGCCCGGCTTGGATCTTCTCGCTGATCTCTGAATTAGGCTTGGTATATCGGAGAAGTCCCTGGCGGAGACTAGTAGGAAATTATTTCAGTTGTTTTCTATCTTATTCTTGTATGTAGTTGTGATTCGAAGACGGATCACTGTTTTGTGTTGGTGTTATACTTTGAGAATTTGTTTTGGGTAATTGAACAGTCCAATAAATTGTTTTCGGACTTTGATCGTTAGTTTCTTCTGCTTTCGCCGACATATCAATAACCACAACGGAAGACGAAACTTCCGCCTACCACAATCAAAATCGAGTCAGCAATCCCATTAATTTAGGATCGGGGTTATTTTAACCGAATTTTTTGGTATGTAGAAGAAGCACTAGTAACTACGTAAAGTTAATAAAAGCCTGTTCTATTAAATGCAAAACATGTACCACGAATATTAGAACCTCACGGCTAAAACAGAAAGTGACAGATAAGAATCCAAAATTTTTGAAATGATAGCAGCTATGCCACAACTATTACATCATCCTCTTTTGGAATGACTGATTTAAACCATAACAGAAAGTATCAGCGCTACCTCCACACCTCTACGGCCTCTTCCTGACTTTCTGACTCTTTAGGTTTCATCGTCTGAGTTTTCTACAGAAGGTTAAGAGGCATACATTCGACGTCTTGGACAACATTGCGCCGCTTTTGAGGGAACAGCTTTCTTGAGATTTTTTAGCTTGTTATGGAAACTTGTATCCCTGGCAGACCTGATAATTTCGTCTTTTAACGAAATTTGTGAACTGTAAAGTATACATTTCGATAGTAATACCTACGTCACTATTTTGAGACTAAATTTTTACCAGCATAAAAAGCAATATAATCAGTTGTATCGTACCTGAGTAGCGGTTCTCTGCGGATGAAACTGCAAGATCAAATTTGTCTGCCGTGAGTTGAAGAATCATATTCGTAAGATTTAATCCGGCCGTTGTTTTTCAGCGTGGGCCAGATATAAATGAGAGTACATTCCATTATCCGGCAACACATTGCAAATAACTCGGCGTTAGATTAACAGGCAGTTGAAGTAACAAGCGTACATTTCCATACTGTAACAGGGTGCACAGCACTACACAGCCATTTCCTTCTTAAAACTGTCGGAAGCACAGTAACGATCCTTTCATCGTCAGCACTGCGTGGAGGCAGAAGAATTCAACCGGCAAATATACTCTCTGACCAAAAGTATCCGGGCAGCTGTATGTAATGCAGAACTGACCACTACATCTCACGAGAGGCGGATGCAGCGGAATGAAAGCAGGTGGGGAGTTTGTGTTCTCAAAAGAAAACCACGAACAGTGGAATGGGACGGTCATGAGAGCTCAGTGACTTCGAACATGGGCTGGTCATCGGATGCCATCTGAGTAGCAGATTCATCAGCTACATTTCAACCCTGTCAAAGCTTCCTAAGTCGACTTTTGGTGATGTGGTTGAGAAGTGGAAACGCGAAGGAACAACCACAGCTAAACCGAAAGTACGCAGACCTCATGTACTGACGGACGAGGACCGTCGAGTATTGCAGAGGCAGGTTGCAAACATCGCACGAAATCAGTGGAAGGACTCACATATGACTTTCAAAGTGCTACCAGCTGTCCAGCTAGCACAATGGCTGTGCGTAGGTAGTCAAAACGAATGGGCTCCAATGGGCGAGCAGCTCTTCTTAGCCATACATTTCTATACTGAATGCAATATGATGCAAAGAGCATGACTGTAGATGAGGGATCTGGAGTGATGAATCTCGCTATATCATTCGGCAATCGGATGGAAGAGTTGGGTTTGGCTAACGGCTGGAGAGAGTTACGTCCCATCATGTGTATTAACAACAGCGACGAATGTCCAGAGTCGCGACCTGAACCCAATGGTACATCTTTGGGGCCGGCCGCTATGGCCGAGCGGTTCTAGGCGCTACAGTCTGGAACTGCGAGACTGCTACGGTCGCAGGTTCGAATCCTGCCTCGGGCATGGATGTGTGTGATATCCTTAGGTTAGTTAGGTTTAAGTTGTTCTAAGTCTAGGCGACTGATGACCTCAGATGTTAAGTCTCATAGTGCTTAGAGCCATTTGAACCATTTCAATCATTTGTAATTGAAAATTAACTAATCACATATCAATTCATAAAGTCTGCCACTGGGGTTCGAGTAGCATCTCCATGACGCTTTCGTGCTTACTAGATGAACCTATTTCTCCTAGCGATCCTGTCTGGTATAGCTTCCAGACTGACGAACAACAGTCGAATATTGATCGAACGAGGGTTGTGTAAGCTTCGTGCCTAGAGTTTAAGATTTCCCCAAGGACTCGCTTTGCGCCAATTAGGAACACCTCATATGCCGCAGGCGTAGCTACACAGAAATGTGAGGTGGGTTAGGTAAAACCTATGTTAATACGTTTTTGTTTATATTTTCTCATTTATAGGTGTGATATTGGCTGCAAAGCCGAAACCAGTTGTCAAATTTAATAAAGTAAAGATCCTGGCGTTCACAATCTGATCCGATATATAGTTCAGGATTCTTCTCCTCAGGTCCGAATGACCTCATTTCGGAAAATTTATTTCCAGCGAGGCCAGGGTTACGCATCCACTTATAGTCTCCAGGAAACGACGCAACATTCCACTCTTTATAAGATAAGCTTAAATGTGCCTCAAATTTAGTAAAGTTACCGCTGTGTTAGCTATTAGTCGATGCGTCATATTAATTCAGGGTGTTCCAAAACTATCCTTACAATTTTTATCTCAAAAATGGCTCTGAGCACTATGGGGCTTAACATCTGAGGTCATCAGTCACCTAGAACGTAGAACTACTTAAACCTAACTAACCTAAGGACATCACACACATCCATGCTCGAGGCAGGATTCGAACCTGCGACCCTATTGGTCAATTTTTATCACACATTTACGTGTTTGTTTCTAAGTTTATCCCCGCAAAAGGTCCTAAATGAAAGTTAACTTGTTAGTTTCTGGGAAGGGCTTCGCAATGAAAACTAAGCGCTTGTCGTAAACTGAAGCAGTTTATGTCGGACTATTACTAATGAAGCAAAAGAGATAATTAGTTACAATAAGTGCATGCAGAATTTAAAAGGAAAGAATGTAGATCCTACAACATGCATCGCATGACATGATTTACACTCCTGGAAATGGAAAAAAGAACACATTGACACCGGTGTGTCAGACCCACCATACTTGCTCTGGTCACTGCGAGAGGGCTGTACAAGCAATGATCACACGCACGGCACAGCGGACACACCAGGAACCTCAGTGTTGGCCGTCGAATGGCGCTAGCTGCGCAGCATTTGTGCACCGCCGCCGTCAGTGTCAGCCAGTTTGCCGTGGCATACGGAGCTCCATCGCAGTCTTTAACACTGGTAGCATGCCGCGACAGCGTGGACGTGAACCGTATGTGCAGTTGACGGATTTTGAGCGAGGGCGTATAGTGGGCATGCGGGAGGCCGGGTGGACGTACCGCCGAATTGCTCAACACGTGAGGCGCGAGGTCTCCACAGTACATCGATGTTGTCGCCAGTGGTCGGCGGAAGGTGCACGTGCCCGTCGACCTGGGACCGGACCGCAGCGACGCACAGATGCACGCCAAGACCGTAGGATCCTACGCAGTGCCGTAGGGGACCGCACCGCCACTTCCCAGCAAATTAGGGACACTGTTGCTCCTGGGGTATCGGTGAGGACCATTCACAACCGTCTCCATGAAGCTGGGCTACGGTCCCGCACACCGTTAGGCCGTCTTCCGCTCACGCCCCAACATCGTGCAGCCAGCCTCCAGTGGTGTCACGACAGGCGTGAATGGAGGGACGAATGGAGACGTGTCGTCTTCAGCGATGAGAGTCGCTTCTGCCTTGGTGCCAATGATGGTCGTATGCGTGTTTGGCGCCGTGCAGGTGAGCGCCACAATCAGGACTGCATACGACCGAGGCACACAGGGCCGACACCCGGCATCATGGTGTGGGGAGCGATCTCCTACACTGGCCGTACACCACTGGTGATCGTCGAGGGGACACTGAATAGTGCCCGGTACATCCAAACCGTCATCGAACCCATCGTTCTACCATTCCTAGACCGGCAAGGGAACTTGCTGTTCCAACAGGACAATGCACGTCCGCATGTATCCCGTGCCACCCAACGTGCTCTAGAAGGTGTAAGTCAACTACCCTGGCCAGCAAGATCTCCGGATCTGTCCCCCATTGAGCATGTTTGGGACTGGATGAAGCGTCGTATCACGCGGTCTGCACGTCCAGCACGAACGTTGGTCCAACTGAGGCGCAAGGTGGAAATGGCATGGCAAGCCGTTCCACAGGACTACATCCAGCATCTCTACGATCGTCTCCATGGGAGAATAGCAGCCTGCATTGCTGCGAAAGGTGGATATACACTGTACTAGTGCCGACATTGTGCATGCTCTGTTGCCTGTGTCTATGTGCCTGTGGTTCTGTCAGTGTGATCATGTGATGTATCTGACCCCAGGAATGTGTCAATAAAGTTTCCCCTTCCTGGGACAATGAATTCACAGTGTTCTTATTTCAATTTCCAGGAGTGTATATTAATAATAGCAAAATAAGAAACCTGGAAGCGACCAAAATAAGACTCAAAAGCTTGTGCCACACAACGGAAACTTATCAGCATGAAGTAACATCCTAAAAATGCAGATGATTATATTTACTATTTAAGGGTCACCTAACCGTGGGGAAATTGAGGAAAGTTAGGAATCTCAAAAAGTATGTAAAAATTGCGAATAAAGAACTTTTAATAGCTCCAGTCAAGCGAATAATTGATCTCAAAATAGCTCAAAACAATGTTCTTAAAAATGAAGTAGATTAAAATAAAAATGACGCTATGTGCTGTGGGGCTTGCTTTTTATTGAAAGGATGCAGAGTGGAATTAGATAATGGCAAGCTGCTTAGAAGATGGATTGTGCTACAGCCTGAACGTCACTTTCATTTTCCAGGTACAGCGAGTGGGCACGAGTCAGGGTGAGAAAAGAGCCACAAAATTGAACAGATACCAAATCCAAGTCCTTTTTCCTGAACTGCCCATAATCCACAACTCCACTTGGAGGGGTGACAGAACGCTACTACCAATGTGACAAACGAGAATGTGCGTTTACACACACACAACAAACGAGAACGCTACAGAAACTTCCATTCAAGCAGTACAAAAATGCATATTACGAGTCATTAAGTTGGTACTTGTACTGAACAGTCTCTGTCCATTGGTTAGCATGAGTCTGGTGGTGAGGGCAATACTTGGATATGACATTCCGTAAACTGGAGGGAAACCAATGAACTCCTTTACGTGTAAAGGGTTGCGCCAGTAGGTGGCTCTTTTTGACGTTCAGAACGAAATGCAAATTTGACACAGAAGTACCCCCAGGGGAACGTTGTGGCAGGCCGCGGCACCGCACCTGTTGCGACAGCTAGAAACTGACCACACTAACGTTTTGGGAAACAGTACACTATCGCGAAAAATTAGTGCCTTCCAGGAGGCTGCCATTCCCTGCATGGAGACGCCATGAAAGGCTTCTGCTGGCCAAACGGTACATTGATGAACACTCCAGACTCACTCCCTTCCTGCGAGGAATCGAGTAACTTTACACTTCCAGCGAAAGCACCATGCGACATGTGACTGTCATGTTTCAAGTTTTAGTACCGTTTGACCTCTGTCCCTTGACTTGCAATATGTCGTCCAAAACCTTCCTAAGAATCGAGGCCGAATTAGGAGCCGCCCCATGACAGAGTTCATTGTGTGGACCATCTTATCACGCTGGATATCTAAGCGATATTCGAATTCCACACATGTCGGGCCTAGCACTTCCTCATTAACGTGTGCATTTCCTGCACGTCCCACACTGGGGCCTCGCAGGCAGCATCCTTCACAGAGGTCCAAAGAAAATAATCTAATGGGGTTATGTCTGGGGTTCTCCTCTGTCACTTGACTTGCAATATGTCGTCCAAAACCTTCCTAAGAATCGAGGCCGAATTAGGAGCCGCCCCATCCCGCTGCAATATGATATCAGGTTGCAGTTCTCCCACTTGTGGGAATGCAAACTTTTCCAACATGTCCAGATAAAAAGTCGAGGTTATGACGTCTTTGCAAATTAAAACGGTGCCACCACACGCTCATGGAACTGACTACAACACACCTTTACCTTTGGACTGGCGCGCACAAGTTTCGTGCTGAGGTGAAGTTTCACAGAGCCCCAGATCGGCACATTGTATCGGTTTACCTTCCCAGACAAATGAAAGAAAGCCATTATCACCTTTTTCAAATAGTCTGAATTTCCGCTGATGCGACTCAGAATCTGAATTGCAAATAATTAGTGCTTTGGTCTCTCATCAGGCTGAAGTGCATGCAGTGGGTGCATGCAGCTTCAGTCTCTAAAGCAACACCCTGTGCACCGAAGTTAGTGGTAGCAGCAAATATCGAGGCGTTTGACGGGTTGACTTGGTTGGGCTCCAGGTAAATGCCTGTTGCACCCGTTTCGCATCTACATCACTCATGCACGGACGCCCAGAACTCTGTCTCTTCATGACGCTTTCGGATTCCTTGAGCGTCGTCTGATGGTCCGACGTGATTGTGGTGTGCTTCTATAACTTGTCTGGTTGTTCCGATGTAGCTGAGAGTCTGATTTGGTTCTGTCAATCATTCCACGCACTGTGCCATCTGCAGGAATTGGAGTGGCGATTTTCGTCAATAACTAACCTGGAAAAAAATAAAAAATACAAAATGAACATTGTACCGCAACCTGCGCATTTCGACCTATCTCTATTACTGACATATGCGTGATCAAAGTTGTAAAAAACATTTTAGATTAACCTGTACAATTCAGTGTCGTAGAAAACCACGAACCGTTGCATTATCTCCACCTATATGGAATATAATTTCATGTAGTCTGTAGTGTTGGCAGAAGAGCCAACACTGTTTTTCTAGAGGAGGCCGAAATGCACGCGTTTAATTACACGCTGACTGGCGTGAGGTCTGGAACAGGACAATATCTTGAGAATGGCAAATAAAGTGCGTAGATGATGTAATACTTAACTTTAATCCACAATTGTAGAACATCTCTCGTTACGGTACATGCTTCATAATATTACTTATCAATTGAATACGGCGCCTTGCTAGGTCGTAGCAAATGTAGCTGAAGGCTATGCTAACTATCGTCTCGACAAATGACAGCGTATTTGTCAGTGAACCATTGCTATGAACGTCGGCTGTACAACTGGGGCGAGTGCTAGTGCGTCTCTCTAGACCTGCCGTGTGGTGGCGCCCGGTCTGCTATCATTGACAGTGGCGACACGCGGGTCCGACGTATACTACCGGACCGCGGCCGATTAAAAGGCTACCACCTAGCAAGTGTGGTGTCTGGCGGTGACACCACATAGTCAATCATCAATCACTAGTAGTCTGCTATAGGATTGTGGAAGGTCTAGCTCAGCTCTTACGACGCTGACCACATTTTCTCGGACTGTAAAACAATCAGATTTACTAGAAATTAACCACTGAGTATGGAAACCCGCCAGGGTAGCCGAGAGCGCTAATGCGCTGCTTCCTGGACTCGGGTAGGCGCGCCGGCCCGTGATCGAATCCGCCCGGCGGATTATCGACGAGGGCCGGTATGCTGGCCAGCCCGAATGCGGTTTTAGGCGATTTTCCACATCCCGCTAGGTGAATACCGGGCTGGTCCCCACGTTCCGCCTCAGTTACACGACTCGCAGATATTTGAAAACTTTCACACTACTGCATGGCTTACGCTAGACGCCCGGGGGGGCTCGGGGTGGCGGCAGGAAGGGCATCCGGCCACCCTCTGTAACTAACACTGCCAAATCAATAGCAACAAGGCCGACCCCGCATTGCAGCGGGACAAAGGCCCCGAGAAAGAAAGAAACAAAGAAAACCACTGAGCGTGGAAATCGCAGATACACTTATTTGTTTGCCAATGGCCTCCCAGACAGACTTAGATAAACAATATGCTGTATGTTTAAAGTTTCGTAGAGGCATGAACTATATTGTGGAAGGTTTCCTGGTAGCTGCAGAAGTCATAGTGGAAACTACAGAACGGTAATCGCATTCCTGAGGAAAACGTGGCCTGGAAGAGAACCCAGTGATCTAAATGTGCAGGCGTCTTACACACAGAGACTTACGTAATCAATCTCACAACGGACGCTGGTAATTACTACCCAAGAACATCACTTGTGCATCGTAGATCCATAGCAAGTCGTTATCCTACTGCATAAGGAGTAACCGAGGATAACTTACACAAGTGTGATACACCAGTATCTTCACTTGTCAGATCTCTCCAGGAACACAAGTGTCAGTCCTATATCAAAAATTGCACGTCATTGTGGACGCTCTGTGTAATATGCACTCTACGGATTGTTGGGAAATTCCCGCCACAACTTCTAGTACATGCAGAGGGGAGTGAGTACATAATATTTTGAATAGTAACCCACGTCCGGAAACTTACCGTTTCCGTTCTACGACGGTTTCAATTCAGAAGTGTAACTCATCCACTTCTGCTCGAGGAACTGAATTAGGTCTAACGCAGGTGTAACGCAGGCAACATTTCAAAAACACAGAATCCAGCATACTACACGTACAGAACAGCACTGATGCATTATTACGGCGTTCCGATGTGGTGATCACCAACGATGCATATTCTCGTACACACTCCCCATCCGACCTGGTGTCTCTTCAATTTCTAGCGCAGCGGCAGAACTCGTGCCAGCAGATCTTCCTCTGTTCTCTAGAGGAGTCTCGTAAATTAAGCTTTGCATACGACGTTAAATTACATGAGGTGATCGTCTGACGTAGAATACATCTTGTCTACACAATTGCATACCACGACAAGCAGCTCTGAAACTTTTTATTTTCCTCGGCAGACGGGGACGCGTTACACATCTGAATTGAATTCGTCGTAGAACGAAAACGGTACGTTTTCGAGATGGGCTCCTATTAAAAATATTACGTACTTACTCGCCTCCACAAGTCCCAGAAATTTGTAATGGGAATTTCCGAACACCCTGTATCAAGAATATGAAAAATAACAATAAGAAAATAACAGTAGCAATGATTCGGAATAAGCCAAAATATTTTTTCCATGGAACCTTACTGCAAAACGTCATATCTGATATTGTGCCTCAATTCATCTCACATGACTTCGAGCAGTTCTGACAGTGAAATGAGTAACTCACCTGACATTGTTGCTTTCACATCGTCAGAATGATGTCCGCAGCTCGTCGTCTATTGGCTAGTGTTGCTGCCTGTGGATCACGGGGTCCCCGGTTCGATTCCCGGCGAGGTTGGGAATTTCTCTGCCCGGGGACTGGGTGTTTGTGTTGTCCTCATCATTTCATCATCATCATTCGTGACAGTGGCTAGATTGGATTGTATAAAAATTCGACTTGTAAAAATTGGGACTTTGTACGGGCGCTGACGATGTCAAACAACAGAAATGAATTTTCCTACTCAGAGGCGGTGCTCTAGTTGTCTGCAGGCTCCTATTCTAGATACGTGCCCGGGTGAGACACTTAAAGGCAGCCGTCATCGCTGTTGTCTCTGCATCTGCCGCAAAGATAACTACAACGACGACCACAGCAACCGAACCCGATTCCTCTCCGATGCAGCGTTGTGTGTGAGGACACTCGGAAGGCGACCGCAGCCACAGCGGAGGAATGGCGAGGCGTGGCGCCGGAAGCAGACTGGCCACCAGGGAGAACCGACTTCAGCGCCAACGTAATCCGTTGCGACCCCGGTGATTACATCAGCCGCCCCGGCAACCAGCACTGCCATCGAGACACATCTCCGCCGCCGTCCTCACCTCCGACCCCGCCGCCCCAAACCACACTCTCTGCCTCGGCAGATTTACTGCTCTCATCCGACGCGGCGTTATTGCAGACGACACTAGCACCCCAGGAGACACGAGACATCTTCTCCCGGTCCACATTTCCGCAGGCGCCACGACAAGGAGGATCATTCGCCTTCGTGGTCAAAAGCAGTGACGATACCGGAACGTCATTTTATTCGTAAATGTAAACCACGACGGCACAGCGCCACCACTGAAACTCGCTACAGACCAGCTGCTCAACGACGTACGTTCGCGTCGTTACCCAGAACCCGCCAGCCTCTACATCACAACAAATTAGTTTCCTTTGATTTACGTCTATGGTCAAAAACTTTTTGTTAACAGATTACCGGTTTCGGTCTATAATGACCATCATCAGATCTGCAGCAAAAAATGGGAAAAACATAAATACACTCGCAGATCGTCTACAGCTTAAAAACAATACATAGATCGTAATGAAAAGTACTACTGACAGCCGGCCGGTGTGGCCGAGCGGTTGTAGGTGCTTCAGTCTGGAACCGCGCGACCGCTACGGTCGCAGGTTCGAATCCGGCCTCGGGCATGGATGTGTGTGATGTCCTTGGGTTAGTTAGGTTTAAGTAGTTGTAAGTTCTAGAGGACCGATGACCTCAGATGTTAAGTCCCATAGTGCTCAGAGCCATTTGAAGTATTTTTACTACTGACAAATATATGCATTTGTGCTCTTTAAGTATGAAGAAGCACATCTGTTTCATGAAAACAAAGTCTTAATGAACTGCAGCTTTGCCGCTGCCGGTCTACCTTGTATAAGGTGTTAAAATAACAATAAAAAAATACTGCAGCCATAGTGGCATCGTCAAATGTTAAATGCAGAATCAGCACCAGCATCGTCAAATATATATAAATAACATCATATGCAGGAGTCGTGTTGTCGGTAGTACTACTGTTGAAAACTGCCGTACAGTAGCCACAAGATGTTCACCAGATGTCGCTGATGTCGGCATACACTACTTTTCAATAATTAATTGAACAGCAAAAATAAAGGGGGATACGATAGTTGAAGTCTGTAATGAGCTTATAACGTATAAAAGGCATTACAGTAGTAAAAAGCAATAAAAAGAACAATAAAATTAAGACTTTTTTTTTTTATTTTTTTTTTTTTCATTTATTGAATTTCAATTCCACCCGAAGGGGGCGGGCTGGCAGCAGCTTAGTATGCCGCTCTTCAGCCGACAGATTTTGTGACAAAGATCAAGAGAACAAATAATAAAAAACAGGCGATAAAATCGGAGACTTAGAGAGTAACAAGGCGAAAAGAAATCGTGGAACTTAAAACAACAACACAGGGATGATGACGCTAATAAAAATACATACGAAGCAGACAGGGAAAACAATAGACAATTAAAAAACACGGCGACAGTCTGGATTCTGTTCGCAAAGGACATAAAATTCACACCTAGCGACAGCATGGTTTCTGTTCGCAACACGAGAAAGACAAACAACACTGAATAGTCACTGGAACACTGCACTAAAAAGTTGGCAAATGTGACACCACAGTCGAGAGCAGGTGGGGGGAAACTGGACAGAAGATGGGAAAACAAAAAAGGGGGGAAAGGAGAGTAAAAGCGAAGGGGGGAGCCGGGAAGGGAGCTGAAGGAGGATGAGGACCCATAAGAGGGGTGGGGGGCAGACGCGACAGGGAGTGGGGTAGGCAGAGGAGGGGAATACAAAAGGACTGGGGGGGAGAAGGGAGGTAGGGAGAGGTTTAGTGGGGAGAAAAACAGGACAGAAGGGGGGGGGGGGGGAAGAGGGAGCCCAGGGAAAGGACAGAGGAAAGGAGGGGGATTAAGGATCAGAGTTGATAGGAAGGATAAATGGAGGGAGAGAGGGCATCATCCGGGAGAGGGAGTTGACGGAAGCCACCTCGGGAAAGGAGATGGAGCGTGTAGAGATGGAGGATAGGGGGGACACAACGGTGAAGACGTGGCAGGGGGTGGGGATGGGAGAGGAGAGGAGCAACCAGGGGGTGAGGGGGTTCAAGACGGCGGGAGGTGTAGAGGATGCGGATATGTTCGAGGAATAGGAGCAGATGGGGGAAAGGAATGAGATCATAGAGGATCCGTGTGGGGGACGGGAGGCGGATACGGAAGGCGAGGCGGAGTGCATGACGCTCAAGGATCTAGAGGGACTGATAGAATTTGGGGGGGGGGGGCAGATATCCAGGCAGGACTGGCATAACAGAGGATGGGACGGATTAAGGATTTGTAGGTGTGGAGGATGGTAGAGGGGTGCAACCCCCATGTCCGGCCAGAGAGGAGTTTGAGGAGTCAGAGGCGGTTGTGGGCTTTGGATTGGATGGAGCGGAGATGAGGTATCCAGGTGAGGTGACGGTCAATGGTGAGGCCAAGGTAGGTGAGGGTGGGGGTGAGGCGAACAGGACGTGCGCAGACAGTAAGGGAGAAATCCAGGAGTCGGAAGGAGCGAGTGGTACGACCTACGATGATTGCCTGGGTCTTGGAAGGATTGAGTTTCAGGAGCCATTGGTTACACCATGCAGCAAAAAGGTCAAGGTGATTCTGGAGAAGGCGTTGGGACCGTTGGAGGGTAGGAGCGAGGGCGAGGAATGTGGTGTCATCAGCATATTGCAAGAGGTGTACTGGAGGGGGGGGGGGGGTTGGGGCATATCTGCCGTGTACAGGAGGTAGAGGAGAGGGGAGAGGACAGAGCCCTGGGGCACCCCGGCAGAGGGGTAGAAGGTGTGGGAATTGGCATGATGGACGGTAACATAGGAGGGGCGGTGGGAGAGGAACGAGGCCACCAGACGGATGTAGTTGATAGGAAGGGCGTAGGTTTGGAGTTTAAACAGGAGACCGGGATGCCAGACACGGTCGTAGGCCTTTTCAAGGTCAAGTGAGACAAAAATGGCGGAGCGACGGGAGTTAAGCTGGAGGGAGAGGAGATGAGTGAGGCGGAAGAGTTGGTCATCAGCAGAGAAGGAGGGTCGAAAGCCACATTGGGTGTTTGGGAGGAGGTGGTTTTGGTGGAGGTGGAGATGGATGCGCCGGGAAAGGATGGATTCCAAGAGCTTGCTGAACACCGACGTGAGACAGATAGGACGATAGGAAGAGGCATCTGATGGAGGCTTATTGGGTTTGGAGAACATCAGGATATGGGAGGTTTTCCACAGGTCGGGATAGAAGCCAGTGGCAAGGATGACATTGTAGAGGGTGGCAAGGAGGGAAAGGAAGGAGGGAGGGCAGTGTTTGAGGTGGCGGTAGGTAACGCAGTCGTGGCCGGGAGCAGTGTTGCGTTGAGTGCGGAGTGTGAGGCTGATGTCCTGTGTAGTGATGGGAGTGTTAAGTGCAGAAGGTGGGGCGTGGCCCAAGTACTGGAAGCTAGGAGCAAGGGGAGGAACAGAGGTATGTCCATGACATCAGGGAAGAGGGAATAATCAAAGTGGGGATCATCTGGGATGGAAAAAACATCAGAGAGGTGGGAGGCAAAGTGGTTGGCCTTACTGAGGTTGTAAGACTTTTAAAAAGAGGAAGAGTTGAGAAACAGTAGTTGACATATGCTCTAGTGCCAACATTCTAGTAGATAATGACATAAATATTAAACACATTTGAAAGTGAAGCGGGTAATATTAAAAAACCATAAAACAAATCGCTAAAAAAGAAATGGAAGAAACCATAGTGGTGCAAATAATCAGCGCCCTCTGTTAGCGCTAACGCCAGAATTCCGCACAGGCGGGAAGTGGTTGGAGGAACGTGACCGCCAGAGATACCCTCGTACCCTGCGGCACTCCGTTGCAAGAAAAGAACAATAAAATTCAGTAACAGTGCACGACCTACATTATCTGGCTAATGAAGTGTATGAAATGAACAGAGAAGGAACAAAAACACATTAGAGTCATGCGTGAAACGTACGGAAACGAAGTAAATATGTGAGGCACTCAATACTAGGTGAAATTATCAACAAACTATATATAACAGAGGCGTGCAGTAATTAGAGTAAAACATTGTCAACTAGAGCAAAGTAGGCGTTGGGCCCAAAGTTATTGTGCCAGTTAAGCAGTTTTATTGGTTCTTTATTTTTTTGCCTTATAAATTTCAAGGTCCTCTCACAAATTAAGAGCACGGCCTTTTTCCACTCTGTGAAGAACATGCATACAATTGTCAATGCTTCCTATGGGATGACCAGTTTCAGATAATGCTGTCCCAAAGCAGTTTTGTTCAGTGGCTGTGAGTATTCTTTAAACCTTAATTTAAAAGAGAGGCCTGTTTGACCGATATAATATTTGTCACAGTTACTGCAGTCGATCCTGTATACTCCAGAGCCATCGAATTTGTCATACTTCCCTTTTAGTTTATGTTTTATTCGCAGTTTTAGGGTGTTTTTAACCTGAAAGCCACATCTGACATCAGACTTTGCCAGTTCTATCTTGTGTGTGGGTGCGTGTGCGCCTGCTATTTGTTAATCGTTTCTTTAGCCTACTGTAAGGGCGCGTGACGTCATTTATAGAAAAGCCGTTAGCTACCGCAATCTGCTTTAAAATGCTAAGTTCTTTACGTATTTAGTTTTCGTCCAAAGGTAGACGAAGGAGCCAGTGAACCATGGAAGTGAAGAAAGCTTTTTTGTATCGGGGAGGGTGGCATGAACAACAAATTAGGGCGATATATAAGATTCATATCAGCACACACTCCGCTGTAGAGTGAGAATCTCACTCTAGGGTGATATACAGTTGATGTCCACCTTCGTAACGGAACAATGCTGTAGAACTGGATATCGACAACTACGCAAACACAGAAGTGCAGACACTCAAATATTCGCCGGCCGCGGTCGCCGAGCGGTTCTAGGCGCTTCAGTTTGGAACAGTGCGACTGCTACGGACGCAGGTTCGAATCCTGCCTCGGCCATGGATGTGTGTGATGTCCTTAGGTTAATTAGGTTTAAGTAGTTCTAAGTTCTAGGGGACTGATGACCTCAGATGTTAAGTCCCATAGTGCTCAGAGCCATTTGAACCACTCAAATATTCAAAGCTATCCATTTTGATCGATGTCAGACACGCACTGATGGAAAAAAATCGCAACACCAAGAAGGAGTTGTATGGCAAACGAAAGATGGTAGGGATATTTTCACATCTCAAAGGTTATGCCTGTTAAGATTTCGTGGCATTCGAATAAGAGTGGCGCTAGTTTCCTTTGATGTTGATGTCAGTTAAGATTACCTTTAAGGCGACAAATACGTCATTATAAACACCTCACTTACTTTTAACGAGGTCATGTAACAGGGCTACGAGAAGTTGGATCTCAGTTCTGCGATATTGCAGAAAAACTTGGCGGGAATGTAGCCACTGTACATGGCTGCAGGTAGTGGTGGTTATTGTCTCGGCGTGCTCGATCACCATATCTGCCTCCAGTCGAGAACATATAGGAACATCATCGGATGACAACTTCAGCGTCATCCATAACCATCATTAACCGTGCCAGTATTGACCGACCATGTGCAATGGGCATATAACTCCATTCCACAAACTGACATCTGGCACCTATACAGCACAATGTATGCACGTCTGTACACTTGCATTCAACATTCTAGCGGTTATTAACGTACCAGCATTTCACATTTGCAGTGGCTTATCTCGCGCTTACATTAATATGTGATCGTGCGATGTTAATCACTTAAATATTTTACCCAGCCAAATGCATTCTCGAAATTTCATTATTCTACATTATTTACTTTTAGGTGTCGCGATTTTTTTCCGTCAGTGTGTGATCGATATCTGAGGACAGAAATGGCAATTACCACAGTAAGATTATTGAAAGAATGCTAAGGAAGTACAATATCTTTAAGAATGACGAAAACCATCTCCTAAGATTTTATTGAGTATTGTTTGACAGTATAGGGCCTTCACCATGTTGAGTTGACGAAGGAGGTACTGAAGATACAGTGGATGTGCGAATAGTTTCTTACAGAAAGGAACAACAATCCGTTGTGTTGGACTCTGTAAGAAAGACGATGATCTTCAAGAATAAACTTACTTTTAAGATTTCTGGAGTGGTTGTTCCTAGACGAATCACGAAATGTATTACTTCCTCCTCAATATATTTCACGTATCGACTACGAATGACGAGAAATTTGGTTTATTCGAAGACTTACTGACAATATTCTTTCTCACGTCCATCTTCGAGTGCAGTAGGAATGAGAAAAACGATACTAGGACGCTATACAGGGAGTGTCTCGAAATTCGCGCACGGGCTCTGCTGCATGCGATGCTGCGTTGGATTTTACACAAAAATACTCTTTGTAAAAATGTCATAATGTTGGAAGAAAAGCTTTGGCGAAGTATGTAACGTGAAAACACTGCAGGGTGGAAAACGTGGTTTGGAGCTAATCTCAAAGCTAACAAACAACAGGCACAGCTCCGTATCATAGCTGAAAGGGATAGCATTGCAGTTCGAACATATGAAGTCCGGATCCATAAAATTCCATTAGGTGTAGGGTTTAATTTTTTGTATTACTTGTTTATCTAGTTCGGCATGTGAAGTGAATTTGCCATCAACATTAGCTTCCCGTCCAACATTCTTTACTCTTGATTTTATATATATATATATATATATATATATATATATATATATATATATATATATATATATATAAAGTATGTTAAATACAAGTTTCAGTCTTATTGCAGTAGCATAACTTACACAGTGAAAAAAATTTAAATTTATTGGAAGAGGAATAAACGTGCAAAATACTGGAAGCGACTACATCAGATTACAATCGGTGGAAAGGAAGGTTTCTGTGGAGGGCTATACGTGCTTCTGAAAGCTGAATCATCTGACTACGAACATTCTGTTACAAACCGGCACCAATGATAGTTACAACTGTTTGTAGGTGTGCTGTTCATTCAAATACAGTGTTTGATTGGTTCCTGCCGTAGTCTCAAAGGTGTTGTTAAAGTCAAACATGTGCGTCCTATGCTGCAGATCGAAGTTAACTGTAGTGCTTCAGTTTTTTAACATAGTTGTTTTGAATCAACCTCCTACAATGTTGCTTGATCGTGTACTTTATAAGAATTTTCCTCGCAAATGGTGGATCGTAAGTTGTTTTATTGAGAGTATTTTTGTTTTAAACTCAAACTGCTGTACAAATGGGACACACTTCCTGTAGTCTACGAGGCAAAATACGTTGAACAGTAGAGTTGGATTGTATGTTTACGTGACGAGAAGTTTGCTGTGTGGTGCACTGAAACTCGCCAAGAAAGTATAAAGAAAAGAATGTTTTGGAAGCCTGTTGCACCTCTCTGGGTTGATGATAATGTGTCAAGTTGCTTAGTTGCGAGAACTTTCCTTTAAATGGGTAGCGACAATGCAGAGGCGCCCATTCAAAGGTGGGGCAAGTGATATTTCTTTTTAAGTGTCGCTAGGGGGAATAATATCTTTCTCAAATGCTCTTTCCTGAAGTTAAAATTTCTGCAGACTGGGAAGGTCCCAGAAATTACCATAGTTTTCTCATTTGTTTCCATCAAGTACGAGGGCACTTTCTCGCTCTGATGGAGGGCAAAAGGTATAGTATGTTCTTGTCGCCAACTATGCTGAGCGCCAGACCTCAGAAATGCTGACACTGCTGAAGAAATGCATTTATGTATGTTCTTATCCACGATCACATCGCAGATATATTACTTTTACTCCGCACGTCCGTTTTCATTCCTCAAAAATAAAAAAGAAAGTAAATAAAATATTATTAATTCCTAAAGGTCAACGAGATACCAATGAGAGCAATAGCTCAGATTTGAAAATATCTTGGAACTAATTAATTGTGAGAAAATACTAGACAGGAGAGGCATACAACATTATTTACTAAGAGTAATTCAACAAACATACCAGGACCCCAAAATTTTCGCTGCCAGAGAAGTAAATGTAAAACGAATTAGACTTACGAAGAGGATGCAGTTTGTCTCCTATATTTTTTACTACGTAAGTTGACGATGTATTGAAACAATGGCTAAAAGAAGGTGAGTTTTACATACATAATCTTAGCCAACGAAATAATCTAATAACACTCTTTGCGGACAACGCACTTCTAAGAGTTGACAACAAGAAATTATGAACGAAATACGAACTCGATCCAAATAGAAAGGTCATAGCTTTTAAAGGTCAAGACCTGGTCTCAAGCAAAATTTTAATAAACGAACAGAAAAGAGGGATAGCGAATGAATTCAGTTCTTGAGAAATAACGTCCCCTTCACAAACGTAAAAGTCATACCGTAAAAAGTTGAAAACGTCAGTCATATTAATGGGACCATATATACAACACTGAATAAAATTGTGAGGAAAGAAACCCTAAGGAAGTTCCAGAAGCAGTGACAATACCATCTGCGGACTATAGCAGTAAGGCTTGGCCAATAACAGCTGGAAAGGGTGTAAGTAGGCTGTTTATGTTTTCTCTATGTAAGTAGGCTGTTTATGTTTTCTCTATGTAAGTAGGCTGTTTAGGTTTTTTTATGGTAACGCCACCTCTGTATGAAAATCACTGGCTGTGCTGTGTGCAGTCTGTGGCTGCTTTGCATTGTTGTAATACTCGCCATTGTAGTGTTAGGTAGCTGGCTGTGAACAGCGCGTAGCGTTGCGCAGTTGGAGGTGAGCCGCCAGCAGTGGTGGATGTGGGGAGAGAGATGGCGGAGATTTGTAATTTGTCATGAACTGCTATATTTATACATGATGATATCAAGGTAAATACATTGTTTGTTCTCTATTAATATCTTTCATTTGCTAACTATCCCTATCAGTAGTTAGTGCCTTCCATAGTTTGAATATTTTATTTAGCTGGCAGTAGTGGCGCTAGCTGTATTGCAGTAGCTTGAGCAGCGAAGATTTTTGTGAGGTAAGTGATTTGTGAAAGGTATAGTTTAATGTTAGTCAGGGCCATTCTTTTGTAGGGATTTTTGAAAGTCAGATTGCGTTGCGCCAAAAAAAAAAATATTGTGTATCAGTTTAAGGACAGTCGTGTATAACTGTTCAAAGGGGACGTTTCATATGTCGACCCTTAGCCGAGGATACCTCACTGGAATCTTCTGATTTTTTTCTTGTAGTTTGTGTAATTAGTGTAGCTATTGTTTATTGCTAGCGCGTAATTATAGAGAGAATTTCCTTTGTAGTTGTAGTTTTTCATTGTTGTACAGTAAAACAGTTGTGGCATGCATGTAGATTTGCACCAAGTATTTCGCAGCTGCGCTGGCAATTAAGTAGACATTATTTCCATTGCTATGTTATTTTATTTTGCTTTTCAAATTGCGCTTTTCTGTGTTATCGTGTGAAATACTGTGACAATAATGGCGTGTGAAAAACGTAATACTAGGCTCCAAAGTAAACTGAGAAATGACAGTGAAAATGAAAGCAGTGTGTTAGCGCCACCGAGTAATGAATTAACTGATGTTCAAAGTAGTAATTTGGTAATTGCGCATAGGGAAATGGAGCGGGCGGCAAACAATGGTGTAGACAGTGAAACAGGTAGTGAACAGGGAAGCGTTATCGATCGATTGGTCGGCAACAGCTCGCCTCAGGAATTGGGAATGACAGAACACAATATTGCAAATACTGCAGACTCAGGTTTTGGGTTCCCACCGTTTTCTCAAATGAGTCAAGACACATTTTCCACTTGTCAAAATGTGAATGTTGCCGGTGCAACTTCACTGCCGAAAAGCACTGAGGAACATGTTTCAGACACCAGTGCATTGTTATTACAATTAATGCAACAAATGGGACAAAAGCTTGAAAAGTTAGACACAATGGAACAACATCAGAGACAAACACAGCAACTGTTAGACACAATGGAACAAAATCGGAGACAAACACAGCAAAAGCTTCAAAAGTTAGACACAGTGGAACAAAATCTTAAAAAGTTAGACTCATTGGAACAAACACTTGAACAAACACGTGAAGATTTAACTACTGAGTTACATAACATTGAATCGAAATGTCAAAAAGTCTGTAATGACGTAAAAACACAAATTTGTGAGCATTTTCAACCTATTTTTTCGCGGCATGAAAATGCATTACAGAATCACGAAGCAGCCATAAAAGAACTGCAAATTATTGTTCATGAAAATCATGAGACCTTGCAAGCTAAATTTGACTCAGTTGCATCTACCGATTCGGTTACACAACTTGCAAAAACTCAGGAAAACTTTAAGGACACAGTAGATACTCTGAAACTTGGTTCAGAAAAACACACTGAAGAGATAAGTACATTATCGGAGAAAGTAGCCGAACTTTCGGAACAGGTCACTAACTTATCTACAAAGGTAGATGATGATCTGAATGACACAAGACCCGTAGCCTTCACTGATACAGAAGAGTATGAACAAATAAGAAAATTCAAACAAAATCAGAATCAAATTAATACACAACACCAAAGAGAAATCCGGGAAGTACAAGATCAGCTGACACAGGTAATACAAGAATTACGTATTTCAGAGGACACTGGCGCTCCAACATGGGAAGAGGGACTTAGAAACACGGAAAAGCCGCAAAATAATAACACAGGGCATTTCGGAAGTTATGACAGAAATTGGCAATGTGCACCGAATTTTGAGATGGAACGGCCGACACGACCTAACAATGACCGATGTGCGACTCGCCGACATGATGATTTTGACTATAAGCTGTTCATTACTACACGTAAATTCAAAACATTTAAGAATTCTGGCAACGACATTCATCCACAAGCATGGCTCCATCAATTCTCTCATTGTTTTCCTCCCAACTGGTCGTTGGAACACAGATTAGAATTTATGTGTGGCTACTTAGAGAATGAACCAGCTGTAAGAATGCGATCGGTCATTCACGATTGCCACAGTGAAGGAGAATTTTACCATGCCTTCCTCTCAGCATATTGGTCTCAAGCCACACAAGACCGAGTAAAACATGGTATCATAATGATGAAACATTTCGAACAATCTGAATTCTCCAGTCTTGTGAAATATTTTGAAGACATGTTGCACAAGAATCGGTACCTGTCAAACCCATATAGCCCCTCAGAACTCATCCGCATTTGCTTAATCAAATTACCTGAACATTTACGGCATATTATTTTAGCAGGACGTTGCAAAGACGACATTGAAGCTTTTCAGGGACTGTTACAAGAACTAGAAATTGGCACTGATAATCGCGGAACGCGAAAACAAGGACACAACAATTACAGGTCACATCCGTCACAATTCCGTGACGACAGAAACAATAACCGGACATGACTGGTCTATTCTTACAACGCAAATCGTGACCAAAATAGACACCACCCATACGACAACCATTGGCAGAGTAGTAATAATTACAGGGAAAGATCACCTCTCCGCGGTAGTGACTATCACAGAGACAGTCAGAGAAACAGACAATATGGGAACCAAAATAATTATTATCAAGGGAGACAGAATAACTTCAGACGCAACAGTTCAGCGCGCAGTTACGATTCAGGGAGAAATTCTCCACCACTTAACCGACAAGAAAGAAACTACAGGAACTACCGACATGACGACAGACGATGTGATCGTAACGACAGACCTGAATTGCATCAGAACTGGCGGGATTCAAACAGAGCAGGGCCCTCTCGAGGAGGTGAATTTGTTGAAGTTAGGTCTCCTAATCCCAATAACGGCGCGCGCCAACAAAGAGACAGACAATGACTCGCACAGCAGGCAGCCGCGTGCGCCCGCTGGCTCCGAGAAAAATAACATAAGACGCTAGCCTTGAGAAAAATTTTAGCATTCTTTACCGATGTATACAACATGATAATTGCGTTGAAGTTGAAACTCTGTGCACTAGGAAGAGTAAAGGTTTACACCACATTTCACATGCAAAACCGTTTATTGAAAGATAATCTGCTTTTTAACTTTGTCTTTGCCATATAACTTTTCACTTTACATTACTAGGATGCTGTGTCAGACTTAAGAAACTGTTAACATACAACAACGTTTGAAGTTAAATATCCAGTCTAGAACCCAGGGAACATTTTTAAACAGAAATTACGAATGCATTGTTATAGTGAACAGATGACACAGTGTTGTACACTCCTGGAAATGGAAAAAAGAACACATTGACACCGGTGTGTCAGACCCACCATACTTGCTCCGGACACTGCGAGAGGGCTGTACAAGCAATGATTACACGCACGGCACAGCGGACACACCAGGAATCGCGGTGTTGGCCGTCGAATGGCGCTAGCTGCGCAGCATTTGTGCACCGCCGCCGTCAGTGTCAGCCAGTTTGCCGTGGCATACGGAGCTCCATCGCAGTCTTTAACACTGGTAGCATGCCGCGACAGCGTGGACGTGAACCGTATGTGCAGTTGACGGACTTTGAGCGAGGGCGTATAGTGGGCATGCGGGAGGCCAGGTGGACGTACCGCCGAATTGCTCAACACGTGGGGCGTGAGGTCTCCACAGTACATCGATGTTGTCGCCAGTGGTTGGCGGAAGGTGCACGTGCCCGTCGACCTGGGACCGGACCGCAGCTACGCACGGATGCACGCCAAGACCGTAGGATCCTACGCAGTGCCGTAGGGGACCGCACCGCCACTTCCCAGCAAATTAGGGACACTGTTGCTCCTGGGGTATCGGCGAGGACCATTCGCAACCGTCTCCATGAAGCTGGGCTACGGTTCCGCACACCGTTAGGCCGTCTTCCGCTCACGCCCCAACATCGTGCAGCCCGTCTCCAGTGGTGTCGCGACAGGCGTGAATGGAGGGACGAATGGAGACGTGTCGTCTTCAGCGATGAGAGTCGCTTCTGCCTTGGTGCCAAAGATGGTCGTATGCGTGTTTGGCGCCGTGCAGGTGAGCGCCACAATCAGGACTGCATACGACCGAGGCACACAGGGCCAACACCCGGCATCATGGTGTGGGGAGCGATCTCCTACACTGGCCGTACACCACTGGTGATCGTCGAGGGGACACTGAATAGTGCACGGTACATCCAAACCGTCACCAAACCCATCGTTCTACCATTCCTAGACCGGCAAGGGAACTTGCTGTTCCAACAGGACAATGCACGTCTGCATGTATCCCGTGCCACCCAACGTGCTCTAGAAGGTGTAAGTCAACTACCCTGGCCAGCAAGATCTCCAGATCTGTCCCCCATTGAGCATGTTTGGGACTGGATGAAGCGTCGTCTCACGCGGTCTGCACGTCCAGCACGAACGCTGGTCCAACTGAGGCGCCAGGTGGAAATGGCATGGCAAGCCATTCCACAGGACTACATCCAGCATCTCTACGATCGTCTCCATGGGAGAATAGCAGCCTGCATTGCTGCGAAAGGTGGATATACACTGTACTACTGCCGACATTGTGCATGCTCTGTTGCCTGTGTCTATGTGCCTGTGGTTCTGTCAGTGTGATCATGTGATGTATCTGACCCCAGGAATGTGTCAATAAAGTTTCCCCTTCCTGGGACAATGAATTCACGGTGTTCTTATTTCAATTTCCAGGAGTGTATTTGTACATTCTTGCTTGTTAGTTGCACGATTATGGAACGACTATAAGGCTTACATACTTAGAACATTTACCAGTACTGCTAATGAGATTTTAATGCACCATTTTGGTTTACTTGAAAATACATTCTGGGTTTAATGTACTTTCTGTGAGATACCAGACGACACAGTGGTTAGTTTAAGTGACAGCTACACGATTTTATCACGACGCTACTAATGAGTGACAATTTACAATATTGCTTTTGTAGTGTTTCTGTTTTATTTCTGCACAGTTTTTCTGTTTTATTCTGCAAAGTAAAACATGTTTTAGTAGTAACTTTTGTGGTATAGCTACAATGAGATTGCCTTTTCTGTAGCACAACAATACGTTACAGCACAGTACTTTCTTCATCATGGCAATAAGCGTAATAACTAAGATATCTATACATAAAGCATTTCACTTTTGTTTGTCATGAGGTAAGTACATTGACTTCTGCAGAACTTAGCTTTCGGAGGACGATAAGTACGACACTTCCACAGAATTATCTTACAGCAAGACGCACATTTAGCACTACAGGACACGCATTTGAGTGATTAATTTTGTACTTAAAACATTTATTTTTAAAGATATTTGAAGTACAATGATACAAAGGTTTTCAGTGATACATTTCATTTCATTGCTGTAATCTGTAACACCTGAGGGTATAATTACATTAATCCTCAGGGGGGTACACGCTTACTTTGTGTACCATGT
The DNA here is from genome assembly GCF_021461395.2 of Schistocerca americana. NCBI lineage: Eukaryota > Metazoa > Arthropoda > Insecta > Orthoptera > Acrididae > Schistocerca > Schistocerca americana. Next base: position 119,862,309 of record NC_060130.1, read on the forward strand.
GTGTGGCAACCACAAGGAACCCTAGCTAATATGGTATTTGCTTGTACAACTTTACACATCGGTACCATATTTCTCTAACACACAAATTACACAGCTATCTGATCATGTAACTGAGAGATAAACTTTTTTTATTACATCAGTGACAGATGTTTATGCAATACACAGTTGGGTAACTTCACACTTATGAAACTGTATTTTGTCTGTACTTTGTAAACTGTTCATATTTTTTCGGAATCATTGTGATACTATGAGAGCTTTGAATGATGTATTTGGTAAGGGAGCATGATTTTAAAGTACGTTTGAGGAAGATGACACTATTGAAATGAGCAGAGAATTTTTTTTTAGGTTTTGAAATTATTGCAGAAAGCTACGACGTTTTTGAGATTTGACTGAAGTGTTATGATGTTATTATTACGACGACGATGTGTACTATGCTGTTGAGATATGTTTATGATCAATAAGATGATGCTACCGTATATGAGGAATAAGAAGTATGTTGGAAACCAAGAATCGTACTTTAAGAGTTATGAAATGTGCGTAAATTCGTGACTGTATCACAATGCTGACGAATATTTTATTTGGACACTTATATTTATAGGATTTTCTTTCTACAGATTTGCAACGCTAATTCTTGACCTGTGAAATATTTTTATGTGAGACTGTCACTGTAGCGGAAACTGCTGTCGTAAATAAATAAGAAAGTTAAGTGACCACCTGCACGTAATGCGTCGCGGGCACCCACATGGGCGACGGCCGCCCGAAAAAAAAAGCCATTAGCCTTTCAGAGGCGCAGGTGGAGTACAAAAAAAAGGAGAGACCATTAACCTCGCTATTGACACTCCTTTGTGGAAAGCATCGCAAATAAGACACGCTCATTACTTGGAAACATATGATTATATTGTGGAGCGCCTACTTTCTGCTACTTACTGAAATGCTTATAAACTGATGGGAAATATTCTAACATCTGCAAACCTGATAATGACAAGTGTCTTTCTACGAGAGTTGAGAGCTACTGACTTACGAAATGCCACATGACTATTGAATGATATTTGTATGCTTTGGTTTGCGTAATTGCTTATTTCATTTGACATCTGTTTTCCAGCTGTGTTGCAGCATTGGTTTCATAAAATAAAATTAAATGCATTTGCTAATGTGAACACTTTCTGTCAACAGATCTATTAAATAATAATTTTGTGATCCACATTCTTTAATAAAACAGGAGCACTGGGAAAGGAAAAAACAATAAGAAGGGACTAGTAACAGTAACTGGACACATAATTTTCTTTTCAAGTACATGGTAATATTTTTTTTACAATAAGTTGTTGTGGTGCACCACTTTAATTACTTAGACATTAAGATGTGATTATACATTTCCCTTATCTGCATTGTTATCTTTAGTGTACTATTTTTTCTGCTTGAGCTATGTCATGTTTAGATATAAGCTGCTGTTTGCCAGGCATAGTGCTACTGAACTTTAATTTGTGTTACTCTGCTAAGCCAGATTTATTTTTTGTTTGCTGCGCATTGCCTCATATTAGTTGTAATGTTGAATTGCTTGGTAATTTAGATTTACTGTAGCTTGCTTTGCGATTTTCCATTTTTTTTATTGCTGTTTATATTAATTGTTTTATGTGCTGCTGCATTGCCTCGTTCCTTAGTTTAGCATCTGAGCTCAGTAGATTTAAGTTAGCTTAAGAGGGGGTAGACTATATAAGAAACTAACTATTATAAATTTATAAGAAATAGGATACTGTACAGTGGAGAAAAACTATTATTGACAGAGGATGTGAACAAAATACAGAAGGCAGGCTTAGATAGGACTTTTTGGGAATAATGATGAACAAAGGGAGATCTCCATGCAAAATACTGCAGTAAAACAAACCCTGTCCTTTCCCTTTTGTGTTATCCCACTATATGTTTGTGTACCCTTGTGTATTTGTTTTCTTCCTGTCTCTGTGTAGTTTCATAGAATTTTTTTTTCTTTTAATATTAAGCTACATTCACTATGATGAGGAATACTGTTATCCTCGAATATAATTGGCATTAATAATATGTTATTCACTTTTTAAAAATGTTAGACATTATTAATTCCGTTCTGTTTAATGCTCATGTATGAAGTTGATGTTTCAAAAGTTATTGTGATCTTTTATGTATGTACTCATGTCATAATTCCACTGATGTATATGTTAGTTCGATTCTTTTGTAAAGCCTGTACTACAAATGTTATCTGTATTATTATGTTTTTAATGATGTATTTTGTACCTTTGTTATTGTATTCTCATGTTATAAAATTGTAATTGACACCAGTTCATCTTATTATTAACTTGTAAGTTACATTTCACTGCACACGTTTCTGTTGGTCATAGTATATGGACAATATGTGAGAAGTAGGGATTGTTAGTGTTTGCACGTGTGTTAATAATTCAGCAAGGGACTGGATAACAGCATTGTTGGTTCTAAGGACAGTTCCGAAAACTTTGTGAGTGCACAAGTGGTGGTTTATGGACTTGCTATATTATCCGCAAGACTCTTCAATGCTGATTGTGCACCTGCACAGTCACAACAGATGGCTGCTGGTCATCTCTACCAGGACTACAGTGGGCCTGTCCACACTTTCTACAAGGACTGCAGTGGGTCTGCACCTCTGGTGGCCCACCAATACCATACTCTCTACCAGGACTACAGTGGGTCTGCTCTGTGATGACCTACCTACCAATCTTCTTCAAACCGTCGAATGACTCTGCTGTGGGTTTGCTCTGTTGTGACCCAATACTTGTCTGCATGTCGAGAGTCAGCACTGTCTTTCCGTTGGAAGGACAACACTACTTCTTCAAGACTGCATGGAAATCCACTACTTCCGTGTGCATTTTCTTCTACTGCTCAGACTTTGAGAAAAACACTATATTTTACCGTGATGAATGATCAGGACTGTCTTTATGGACTGTGACAAAATTTTAGCTTTTGACCAACGTTGTATCAATAAGTGTGTGCATTTGATATCTTTGTTATTGTAATTATGAAAAATTTTTTCAAATCTGTATTGGGCACTGCCCAAACCAATTTGTAAAATTTTTTGTGGGGAGCATGGGGGCTATGTAAGTAGGCTGTTTATGTTTTCTCTATGTAAGTAGGCTGTTTATGTTTTCTCTATGTAAGTAGGCTGTTTAGGTTTTTTTATGGTAACGCCACCTCTGTATGAAAATCACTGGCTGTGCTGTGTGCAGTCTGTGGCTGCTTTGCATTGTTGTAATACTCGCCATTGTAGTGTTAGGCAGCTGGCTGTGAACAGCGCGTAGCGTTGCGCAGTTGGAGGTGAGCCGCCAGCAGTGGTGGATGTGGGGAGAGAGATGGCGGAGATTTGTAATTTGTCATGAACTGCTATATTTATACATGATGATATCAAGGTAAATACATTGTTTGTTCTCTATTAATATCTTTCATTTGCTAACTATCCCTATCAGTAGTTAGTGCCTTCCATAGTTTGAATATTTTATTTAGCTGGCAGCAGTGGCGCTCGCTGTATTGCAGTAGCTTGAGCAGCGAAGATTTTTGTGAGGTAAGTGATTTGTGAAAGGTATAGTTTAATGTTAGTCAGGGCCATTCTTTTGTAGGGATTTTTGAAAGTCAGATTGCGTTGCGCCAAAAAAAAATATTGTGTATCAGTTTAAGGACAGTCGTGTATAACTGTTCAAAGGGGACGTTTCAAGGGACAAAGAAAACAAAAATGCAGAAATGATTTTTTTAAGATAAGCAGCTAGCTACAGACTGTTTGATATAAGAAATACACTCTATGAAAACAAAAATAAAAAGAAAACGACGCACTATGAAGAAAGTATCCGAATGGGACGAAAATCGGTAGATACACTATGTGATCAAAAGTATCCGGACACCACAAAAAACATACGTTTTTCATTTTAGGTGCATTGTGCTGCCCCCTACTTCTAGGTGCTCCATATCAGCGACCTCAGTAGTCATTAGACATCGAAAGAGAGCAGAATGGGGCGTTCCTCGGAACTCACGGACTTCGAATGTGGTCAGATGATTGGGTGTCACGTGTGTCACATATCTGTACACGAGACTTCCACACTCCTAAACATCCACTGTTTCCGATATTATAGTGAAGTGGAAACGCGAAGGGGCACGTAAAACACAAAAGCATACAGGCCGACCTCATCTTTTGACTTACAGAGACCACCGACAGTTGAAGAGGGTCGTAATGTGTAATAGGCAGACAGCTATCCAGACCATCACACAGGAATTCCAAACTGCATTAGGATCCACTGTGACAGTTAAGCGGGAGGTGATAAAACTTGGATTTCATGATCGAGCGGCTGCTCATAAGCCAAACATCACGCCCGTAAATGCCAAACGACACCTCGCTTGGTGTAAGGAGCGTAGACATTGGATGATTGAACAGTGGAAAAACGTTGAGTGGAGTGACGAATCACGGTACATAAGGTGGCAATCCGATGGGAGGGTGCGGGTATGGTGAATGCCCAATGAACGTCATCTGCCAGCGTGAGTAGTGCCAACAGTAAAATTCGGAGTGGCGTTATGGTATGGCTCTGAGCACTATGGGACTTAACATCTGAGGTCATCAGTCCCCTAGAACTTAGAACTACTTAAACCTAAGTAACCTAAGGACACCACACACATCCATGCCCGAGGCAGGATTCGAACCTGCGACCGTAGCACTCTCGCGGTTCCGGACTACAGCGCCTAGAACCGCATGGCCACCGCAGCCGGCTGTTATGGTATGGTCGTGTTTTTCATGGAGGAGGGCTTGCACCCCTTGTTGTTGAGGCACTATCACAGCACAGGCCTACATTGATGTTTTAAACACGTTCTTGCTTCCCACTGCTGAAGAGCAATTCGGCGATGGCGATTGCATCTTTCAACACGATCGAGCACCTGTTCATAATGCACGGCCTGTGGCGGAGTGGTTACACGACAATAACATCCCTGAAATAGACTGGCCTGCACAGAGTCCTGACCTGAATGCTATAGAACACCTTTGAGATGTTTTGGAATGCCGACATTGATACCTATCCTCAATACAGCACTCCGTGAAGAATGGGCTGCCATTCCCCAAGAAACATTCCAGCACCTGACTGAACGTATGCCTGCGAGAGTGGAAGCTGTCATCAAGGCTAAGGGAGAGCCAACACCATGTTGAATTCCAGCATTACCGACCGTGGGTGCCACGAATTTGCAAGTCATTTTCAGCCAGGTGTCCGGATACTTTTGATCACATAGTGTATGATGTACATGTACAGAAAAATAATTGATAATAATTTCAGAAAAATTAGATGATTAATTTAAAAGAAAAAGCTCCACAAACTGCGCAAGTCAATAACGCGTCGATCCACTTCTGGCCGTTATGTATACAAATATTCGGATTGGTATTGATTAGCAGAGTTGTTGGATGTCCTCCTGAGGGATATCGTGCCAAATTATGTCCGATTGGCCCTTTAGATAGTCAAAATCTCGAGCTGTTTGGACGACTATGCCCATAATGTTCCAAACATTTTCAGTTGGGGAGAGTTCTGGCGACCTTGCTGGCCAGTCTCCAGACTCGTCTTTGCTGGTCATCGGGACTCAGATTGAAGCGAGACTCATCACTGAACACAGTTTTTCTCCAGTCAATGAAATTCCAGGCCGAAGACGTGTTTGTAGACTCCCCAGACAGCATGTGGATATCAAACTGCATGTCGCCCACCGCACGGCCCGACAAGCTGGACTGATGGTATGATGTGACATTTATTTTTATAGGAGGATCCGTTTGGTTGTCATCCGTGGCACCCTTAGGGCATAGCGGTACGTCGACAATATTCTACTCGCAGATTTGTTGCCCTTCACCGTAAGCCATCCTGGACTTATATTCCAGAAAGATTAAGTCCGCCCACCCACCGCGAAATTTGTAGTGTTTGTGTTCGTTCTTGCCAAACCCTACGTTGGCCGGCTAGGTCGCCCGATCTCTCCCCAATTCCAAGCCGAATAACTGCGTGCGTAAGACCAACAGATGGACCAGCGCGTTGTTGACTTGCACAATAAATCATAAAATTTTCCTGAAATAATAATCATTTGTTTGTCTGCACATGTGCATCACATCTACCAGTTTCCGTTCTATTCGGATAATTTCTTTGTAGTGTGTTTTTTTTGTCTTACAGGGGAACTACACCAGTTCGAACGGATAAAACAATAGCTGTACAGACTGTACGAGCAGCGTGCGTTAGGTGAAGTGCAGGTACTGAGGTCTAACATGAGTAGGATGAATCCAATTAATCCTGTAATTTGTGTGAACCTGTTTCGCGGAAAGGTGCGTGGAACTTACGCGCGGGATAATGAGGATGTAAGTGGAGTGGAGGATGAGCCGTTTGCGAGCATATTATGTGACATCGTAATGAAAAAATACTATAGGAGTTTAACAGAAATACATACTGACACATTGGATAGGAATAGTGATCGTTAAGTCCGACGGCGGAGAAAAAACTGCACATGGGTATTAGAGCTCCAACGGTTCTGGAACGTCCTCTCCAGCAAATGAAGGAATTGCAAGTCAAAGTGAATAACCACCTTCATCCACAAAACTATCACGACGTACTGTGCAGTGTATTGATAATCAGACAGCTGTAGGGTGCTTTCCGTGCAAATATCGAAATAGGGCCTGTGACGAGGCTGGAGGACCTGTATGCGCAACATACAGGCAGTTATGTGAACGACAAATCGAATCCACGGAATATGAAATCACGTAAAACGTTCACAAATACAGCATGTATCCGACACAACAACCACCACCGTAAATATAGGTAAAAATTATAAAATGGAAACTATAGTTAGGAATAAGTATGTCATCATAACCGGAACCAGAGTTTGGTGATGTGCGGTCGCCTGGAGGCAACACACGGGCCTTTTGCCAATTGTGGACCTACAAACAAGCAAACTACCGTTGCTTCATTCGTGTGATACAATTCAGCACAGACATTTTCAGAACACAGACTACATCGATGATGCATGTGTGCAGGGCACCATATTATACTATGCAGCCAGACAATTCAAACTTGCCATGTACCAATGATACGTATTTCAAACCGGGATGTTGCCCAGAATGGAGGAGCTTGAAGCGGAAGTTTTCCATCTAGATACTGATAATTCGTGCGCACACGTAGACACATCGAAACATCAAAGGAATAATCGTAGAGCTCGGCACCAGAACACTGAAATTAATGAAACAGCCATGCACCTGGATACGTAATATCTTCTGATTCACACTAACGCAGACAATAGCACACAATAAAATTTTATGAGGAGTACATTAGTAGTCATAGGACTTAGTAGGCTTCTGGACGAAGTAGAAGCAGATGTACTCTATCTCCAGGAACAATATGGGCGTGATGGAAAAAAATTCCAGTGATTCTAAAACATTAAGTGACAATCATAGAGGCAAAAGATGCAAATACTGCGATAGTAGTAAACGACCTACACGGGAGCAAAGATCACACAGCTCTCTTCTGAGCTCATAGCCAAGGCTGAAATCATCACGGTCGCGACACGTGGATAATCACACCAACGTACGCACAATACTCGTATGGCATTGAACTATTTGCAGACCTAATCCGAGAAGTTACACAATTTTCCATAGGCAGAAGACTACCTATAGTCACAGACATTAACATCCACTCTACGCTCTATTATGCTGATAGAAATGATACTAGCGGTGATGCACTGATGAGCCAAAACATTATGACCACCTGCTTGATAGTTTGTTTATCCGTCTTTGCAATGAGATACATCACTGATTCAGTGTATCAGCGATGCGACAGTCTGTTGGTAGGTTCATGGAGTTATGTGGCATTACGTGTCTACGCAGGGGTCATGTACTTCACGAAAATAATGGGTCCCTGATTTGCGTACGCGGTGATGGCACCAGATAGCGACCCAGGATTTACATCAGGTAAATTTGGTCTCTCAGACATCAACGTGAGTTCACTGTAATGCTTCTCAAACCACTGCAGCACGGTTCTCGCTCCGAGACACGGAAAATTATACTGCTGAAAGAGGTCATTGCCATCGGGGAAGACATCAAGCACGAAGGGATGCAGGTGTATCACAGACGTCAGCGTGTCTTCCATCACTTCCACAGGTCCCATGCAATCGCAGGAGAATGTCTTTCACAGAATAATACTGCTCCCATCAGTCTGCGTCCGTGGTGCACTGCACGTTTCGAATCGCCTTTTTCTTCGATGACGGCGTTTGTGGAGACGACCATCTACCTAGTGTAACAAAAATACGATTCGCTCGAAGAGCCGACACGTTTCCATAGATCGACAATCGAATCCCAATGGTCCCGTACCCACTGAAATCGTATTTGACGATGTCGTTGTGTCAACATATGAACACAAGGTGTGGTCTGCTGCGGAGCTCCATGTTCAACAATACGATGAACGGTGTGGCCCGAAACGCTTGTGCGTGTACCAGCATTGTGCTCAGTCGGCAGACATGTCACAGATCATCATCACCTATGCTGCTATACAGAACAGACAAGCCTCCGACCCCCACTTTCTATGAAGAATCGTGGACGTTTACCTCTTTCCGTGGGTGCTCACGACAGTAGCTCGTGAATATTCGACCAGCTTCGCCGTTTTCGGGTCACTCGTTCATAGACTCAGAGTAATAATGATCTGTCCTGTGTCAACGTCGGTTATCCCAATGGATATCCCCATTTGCAGCCGTTATCTTCGCTATGGTGAACCCCGTCCGTGTCGGCTCCGCTTATATACTTGTGTTACCGCGGCAAGTGCCCGCAACGCCAGCAGGCGGCATCAACGTCGTGGAGGGCAGTGGTCATAATGTTTCGGATTATCAGTGTATAATAGCTGATATCGTAACTGAGTGGAACATTTTTGCACTAAACAAGGCAGGACAAGAACAAAAATATTGTGCTTAAACTCACTAGAGCACATAAAAAATGGAAGTACTGGACAATGCAATAAACAGTGACCACAGTACCACAATCCTTCACACAGACACGTGCATGAACACACATACCACGACCTCGTAAAATCAGCGGTTACTTCTAGGTAGGGTGAACTGGAAGAAGATTAGACACAGAGTAGAAGATTTTCCACTACACCCATTCCAAGACAGCATAGACTACAAAACGCATCTTTCAACATAATTACTCCAAAGAGGGCAGTCAGCAACCATTGCGAGAGAAAACCAGGCGAAAAGACGAACCACCATGGTCTACAAGGTTGACAAGACTACGGAAAGATTCAAGTGACAAAAGAGGATACTACTATAAAGCCAAGACAGCAAAAAAACCACAGCACAGACTTGAACTGTACCTTGACACAAAACAAAAATACAGAAAAGAATTAGCCGGCCAGGGTGACCGAGCGGCTCTAGGCGATACAGTCTGGAACCGCGCGACCGCTATGGTCGCACGTTCGAATCCTGCTTCGGGCATGGATGTGTGTCATGTCCTTGGGTTAGTTAGGTTTAAGTAGTTCTAAGTTCTCGGGGACTGATGACCTCAGAAGTTAAGTCCCCCAGTGCTCAGAGCCATTTGAACCATTTTGAACCAGAAAAGAATTAAACAAAACAAGACAAGACCATTGGGACAACTTTGTTAAAAACACTACTACACATCAACGTATGGCGAGAAACATTTAGGTTAGAGACAGAACGAATGGAGCCTGACCCGCCAGGGTGGCCGAGCGCCCTAACACGTTGCTTCCTGGACTCGGGTAGACGCGTCGGTACCTGATCGAATTCGCCCGGCGGATTAACGACGAGGGCCGGTGTGCCGGCCAGCCTGGATGTCGTTTTTAGGCGGTTTTCCACATCCTCCTAGGTGAATAGCGACCTGGTCCCCACGTTCCGCCTCAGTTACACGCGTGACAGACATTTGAAACACGTCCGCGCCATTTCCCGATTTACGCTAGACGCAGACAGCTGGGGTACACTGATTCCATCCTGGGGGGTACGGGGTGGCGGCAGGAAGGGCATCCGGCCATCCCTAGCACTAACACTGCCAAATCCGTTGTAACCACGCCGAACCTGCGATCGCTGCGGGACTATGGCGTAAGCGAAAGAAAGAAAGAAACAGAACGAATGGAGACTGCAACAGTTCTGTCAACATTAAAATGAGCAGACGGAACGATGACACAAGGCTGGACATGCTCGACGAAGGTTCTGCTGAGCAAGCTCCTCCCTAATGATGAAGAAATAGACGATCAACAAGACCAAGGGGATTTATGTGACCAAATGACCAATTTTTACGCAAATAGCGGTGTTATTATCTCTTTCGCCCGTGGTGAGGTACCGCAGGCGATAGCTAGACTTGAAAATAGAAAGGTGACCGGCCCATGTGGAATACATTGCAAACTCTTAAAAATTCTATCACACAGATCACCCTCTTTCTAACGGACTTGCTAAACGACGTCTTACAACAAGGAGGAGTCCCTACTCTTTGGAAAGCAGCCAACGTAGTCATTATTAAAGCTAGGGACCCAACTGACCCCAAAACGTACAGGCCAATCTGCCGCATAAACACGTTGGATAAGATACAGGAGTGGTTCCTTTGTGATCTACTACAATCACAAATGCAGCCCTTTGGCCTAAGTTCACACCAATACGGTTTCATGTCAAAAAGATCAATAGATGATGCTATCAATCGCCCATTAGAAATAATACACACGACAAATGCAGTTGCAATTCTAATCTACATCGCAGGTGCTTTCGATAACCATCCCTCGGTTGCGTTGTTCACTGGGTTGAACTACCAAATGCCCTGTATAACAGCTTACTAGATTATTGCAAAAATAAGACAGCAGAGTGGGAAGCAGGACGCCAGAAAGTAGTCAATAAAATAACGAAAGGCAGCCCGCAAGACTCAATCTGCGGGCCAATAGTTTTGGATGCGGATGACAGGGTAAAGGGTTAGTCGTTTATGTAGATGACTTATTAGTTGTTGTATCAGCAAATTGTGGAGTGCACCTATAAAAAAAACTAGACGGAATAGCTGCAAACAAAATAGTGTATCTATTACTCAAACGGCAATGAAACGAAACCAAATTTTTAAACTGGATAACAGTAACGTAAAGAGGAAATAAGTAAGGCAATGTTTAGGAACAGATATTGGCGAACGACTTACTTTCAATGTGCAGGCCAGACTGGCGAGTGACAAAGCGACGAAACTGATGCACAAACTTGCAACGGTAAACACCACACAATACGTGGTACCTTTGAGGACGCTACGAACGTATCACACAGCTCTAGTGGAAGCCATAGTGTGCCTTGCACAAAGTTCTTGGGCGCACCGCCTGTGCCTAGGGACCTAGAGGAGCATTCTTATAAGAATGTCGGCTGCTTTTGGCATCACATCAGTTGAAGCCTTGTCTGTGGTTCTGTGGACCTGATCCATTGACATTACTACAGAGCGGCAGGCACGACAGGGTTCGTGAAATAACAGGGGAAAACGTTGTAGACATGCTTCAACGAAACAGCTGGCGCCTTGACACATGGCAACGGAAGTGGGAGGCGGCTGACAAAGGCTGCCGTCTCTTCTTCTTCCCCAGTATACGAGAACGACTGACGCTGAAGCACGCGGATCCAAGCCGTGGCATGGTTCACTCTTTGACCGGCCACGGCCCGTACCCGGCGCTACGTGCATATGTGAGACATGTCGGTGTCTGAACACGTGGTATACATTTCAGCACCCTCACACAGGTAAGACCCTTAACAGAATGCAATGACATCAAAGAAACGTTTCGGGACCAAGATAAAGTGTGTGCCCTAGGCAACATTGCCAATAAGGTTTCAAGAACACTGCATGACGTCTGTAGACAAAAAAATCTGTGCGGCATATCTCGCATAAAAATAAACAACAGAATCCTCGGGAGGACACAAACTCAGTCACAGCCATAGACGCTGATGCAAACGCAGACACAGAAAATGACACACAAAGGTCACATTTCGTAATAAGTAACGGAAAGTCATCGAGTAAAACAGGTGTAATATCTGGTGATCCCCAAAGAAGTTTTACAGGCCCTCTGTTATTCCTGATCTACATAAACGATTTGGTGACAATCTGAGCAGCCCTCTTAGACTGTTTGCGGATTATGCTGTCATTTACAGTCATGTAAAGTCATTAAATGATCAAAAGAACTGCAAAATGATTTAGGCAAGATATCTGTATGGTGCAAAAAGCGACAGTTGACTCTAAATTATGAAAAGTGTGAAGCTATCGACATGAGCACTAAAAGGAGTGCTCTACATTTCAATTACACGATAAGTCACACAAATCTAAAGGCTGTAAACGCAACTAAATACTTAGCAAATTAAAGTTATGAATAAGTTAAACTGGAACGATCACATAGATAAGTTGTGGGGAAAGCAGACCAAAGACTGCGATTTATTGGTAGAACACTTAGAAAATGTAAATAGACAGTTTACAGTACGCTTGTCTAGCCGTCTTCTCAAGTACTGCTGTGCGGTGTGGGGTTCGCATCAGATACCATTGACGGAGGACATTGATAAAGTTCAAAGAAGGGCGTCTCGTTTTGTATTATCAGTAAATGAGGGAGAGAGGTCCACACATATGATACACGATTTGGGGTGACAGTCATTAACAGAAAGACTTTTTCACAGTGGCAGGACCTTCTCATGAGATTTCAATCACCATCTGTCTTCTCAGAGTGTGGAAATATTTTGTTGGCGCTCACCCACATAGGAAGAAATGATCATCAAACTGAAACAAGAGAAATCAGAACTCGCACGAAAAGATTTCAGTGTTCGTTTTTTCCCGCGCGCTGTTTGAGAGTGGAACGGTAGAGAAGTACCTTAAACGTGGTTCGATGAACCCTCTGCCAGGCACTTAATTGTGAATTGCACACTAATTATGTAGGTGTAGATAAGGAGTATAGCACCTAAAATAGATAAATAAGATAATTATGAGGAAAGCAGACATAGTATGTGATCGGTTCATGTATCCAACTGCACTTAAAATATGATAACTAAATAAATGGTTCAAATGGCTCTAAAGCACTATGGGACTTAACATCTGAGGTCATCAGTCCCCTAGACTTAGAACTACTTAAACCTAACTAATCTAAGGTCACCACACACATCCATGCCCGAGGCAAGATTCGAACCTGCGACCGTAGCAGTCGCGCGGATCCGGACGGAAGCGCCTAGAACCGCTCGGCCACAACGGCCGGCAACTAAATAATGTAAAGGAAAATGATTAATACAAGAAATGAAACAATCATTACATCTAAGGGATACATCATATGGGGAGACGAGGCCCTCCCGCCCATGGCACTGCTCAAGGGAGACAGCATCATGTACACTAACACACAACATACGGGCATACATATAACATGTAGATCTGCTTCTAGATACCAACACAAACAGTGTAAAGGGTACGAACTACATAAGCACATAAAATATGTAATAAGCAGTACTAGTTCTTAGATAGTAGAAACAAATACACACATAATCACTCATTAAATATTTCATTCAGTAATACAAGAAGACACAATTTTGCTTGCTACTTCAGACAGGCTCGATGTTTCTGCCGAGGCCCTCCCACCATAATTTATATGTTTCTGTCTTATTTTAACAGTAAAAGGAAATTTACAGATAGGCTCTTTCCCGTCTCTCTATTATTTTTTTCCTAAATTACTAACATTTATTATTGTGACACGTGGCTATTACCATCGTTTTCTTGCTCGAAACAAGTTTTGCTGGTAATGTGGAACATTGTACTATTACATGTAAAGCTGTGTAATGTACGACCTGTTTTCTAAAACAGCAGGCAGCAGTCTTTAAATATGATTTAATCGCGGTTACCATTCTTACAGAAAACTTATGAGCCATTGTAGCTGCGTCCGTCAGAAATCCTACTTCTAGATAATGTTAGATTATGTGGAGTGCAAAACGCAAGACCCTCTTCAGTTCAAGGTAAGAAAAACATCAGAATTGAAGGCTGTAAAAGAATCTTTCAGAGTACAGTTGCCGCAAGACCGCTACGGTCGCAGGTTCGAATCCTGCCTCGGGCATGGATGTTTGTGATGTCCTTAGGTTAGTTAGGTTTAACTAGTTCTAAGTTCTAGGGGACTAATGACCTCAGCAGTTAAGTCCCATAGTGCTCAGAGCCATTTGAACCATTTTTGAGTACAGTTGGAAAAATACAGAGACTGTGATCAGCAGTCCACTATTGGCACATTCAAGCATGGCCTCTGGATGCTGACAGGGCAGTTGCCCTAGACGATTTTAAAACTTCTCTGCATTTCGTCAGTGGCTTCAAGAAAAATATAACGTTTCGTCCAGGCATATTACTACGGTCATGGCGCGCAAAGAGATTGAAGAAGACCACGTTATTAGAAAGAGAGTAGGAACATTTGTGGAAGATGTAAATATGTTATTTAAAGACAAAAACATTGTTAAGGTACACGCGTGGAATAATGACCAGAGTCAATTTTTTATTGAACTATTGATTCTGCAATGATACCACACAAAGTTGAGAAATCAACGGCTTATGTGGTGCAATCTGTTCATAGTGCTGCAGACAGTTACCCGATAGATACGGCTGTGTCGATGGATGGTAGATTAGCGAACAAACTTGACTTTCGTTTGGAGGAAACACAGGGGACCTTGTCCCCAGGTATCAAAGACGCTCGTAGCAATGTGTCCACTGAACATCCATTCTGAAGCGAGTAAAAGTGGAAAAATGACCAAAGAGCGCATGCTAAACTTCTTCAGTTCGGTCCCTTGTGAACATGTTGGTGAGAATGGTCTATTACACTGTGATTCATGATCACGGCACAATGACTGCAGTCTAATAGAGGGAATGTTTTCCCAACAAGAATATCACGTTACGGATACTGCCACCATAGACAACCAAATACTGCCAGCCTCTGGATGAATTAGGTTGGTGCATAAATTCGCAGCCTTTTTTGTTTTTCATATTGGTATTCTGGTTGCTATAGGGTTATTTATCGATTGTCATTTTTATTTGTAGTTAACTGTTACTATTTGAGTCTTGATATTGCCATTTTGTGATTTGGATATAGTGAGTGGAGCTATGGACGTTAGAAAATGGAGTGCCAAGTACAGAAATTTCCGACATATTCTTCTATTTCAGTTCAGTATAGGGGTGACAGCATCGGAGGCAGCCAGAAATGTTGGCACCGTGTATGTGGATAATGCCACTGGACAGAGCACGGCAATAAAATGGTTTTCTCTTTTTAAGGAGGATCGTTTTCACATTATCGATCCACCAAGTTCACGAAGAATTTCGGGGTTTGATAAGGATCGTTTAAACGCATTAATCCACAATGATCCACGTTAGTGTACACGAGATCTGGCAAGTTTGATGAACTATGATCATTCCAACATCATGCGACATTTGCGTGCAATGGGGAAGGTTCAAAAATCGGGTGTATGGGTACCTCATGTTCCAAGCCAAAATCACAAAAAATCAGCAGGTGACCATATGAGCATCTCTACTTGCACGTCATCAATTGGCTCGTGAACAACACTGCTCATCCCTATCGTATATCGTTACTTGTGACGGGAGATGGTGTCTTTATGCTGAATAACGAAAAGAAAGCAGCAACTCCCCGTACGCATATCCACAAAAGATAATGTTATGCATCTGGCGGTAAAGCGATGGTGTGTTGTATTACTGATTACTTCCTCGAGGTGTGACCATCACTGCTGACATTTATTGCCAACAACTGAGACATTTTGCAAACGTAATCCAAGAACAATGACCAGGAAATCTGCGTTAAGTGGTGCTACACCATGACAACGCCCGCCCGCATTCTGCTAGACAGCCGCGCGGGGTGGCCGCTCGGTCTCAGGCGCCATGTCACGGATTGCGCGGCCCTTCCCGCCGGAGGTTGGATTCCTCCCTCAGGCATGGATGTGTCTGTTGTTCATAGCATAAGTTAGTTTAAGTAGTGTGTAAATCTAGGGACCGATGACCTCTGCTAGACTGACAAAAGACGCTATACAAGAGTTGAGTTGGGAAGTTATTTTGCATCCACCTTATTCACCTGATCTTGCACCCTCAGATTTTTACCTTTTTCGCTCTCCATTTAACAACCTTCAAGAAACTTCCTTTCCTGATGAAAATGCACTCCGAACGTGCTTCGACGAATTCTTCCCTTTAAAACCATGTGATTTCTACTGTCGTGGAATCGAAAAGTTAGCCCAGCGTTGGCAGACTGCTGTAAATACTGAAGGAAAAAATGTTACTGATGACTAAAATCTCTGTCATGCTTATCTGTTCTGTTTATTAAACTTATGGAAAAACTGTTACGCACCATTTATTTCTTTAGACAATAAAAACTGTATTCCAGACGTCTTGTTAATTTTGTACTGACAAACCACAGGCCACATTACGTGATCGACACTTCATCATCCACCTTCACTCTGTTATCTACAACCAACTCACTGTATCGAGGTAGAGACCTATGTTAACATATGCTTGCCAAAGGTACAGATACGACGTTGATGTTCCTGTCGCGTCATTTGAGAGCGTGGTCATTGTGACTTTTGATATTGCACTATTGCCGTGTGGATACACCGAAGACAATGTAGCATGTCCACATGTTGCCCTTATAACGTGTGAATACTGTTCCATCCCGTTGTGTTTCAATCTGTTCATTGAAACGCCACATTCGCACTTCGATGAAGAATAAATGAAGAATGTTCCTCAACACAGTATGTACTAATATGGAAAATACGAACAGGTACATACTGCATCTGCTAATACATTATAAAGTTGTATGCTTTGATAGTGGGCTGTATTTGCATTATCTGTGTGTAGCTAACGCTATCGTGTTGTAGCGAATAAATTACTACCTGTGACTTCCAGATGAGTCATCCTCTATTGAAGCCATCACCGAGGAAACATAACCTGCTCAGTAATGACTGACTTCGACGAGCAAAACGATTCCTGTTGTTGACAGATCTTTTTTGTTGATGTTTCCAGTTAACTATTACAGGGGAATTTACTCATGTTTGAGTTTGTAAGTTTCCATTACCTAGGCTCTTATCTGGTGTTATGATCGTTGTAGTATATCGGCAATTCATCCCAATATTATTATTATTGCATACTAACAAGGTTAGTTTTCTTTTAACATGTTTTTATTTTCTAACTGTATCTGTACATACCTGGTATTCTTGGCACCCACCAAAAAGTTTGAAATTGAATATCTCTGATTCATAGTATGAACTGTACTAGATGACATGTTGATTTTGAGAGCTACATCAATACTGTTCAGCGAAAGGCGTATATACGCCTACTGAGAAAGACGTAGATATGCAGACTGAAGCGGCGAATGAAAATTTGTACCTGTGCCAGGGTACGGTCCCAGGTCTCTTGCTCACTAGCAGAGACGCTAACCACTACGCCACCGTGGCTCAGTGGCTTTCCACAAGTGCGTGGGCTACCATAGCACGCCTCCCCCCTCAACCCAAATTCCCGTTCGTGCCTCAGCCCACTAGGTATTTCCCCTAAACTCGAACAACATTAAAGAGGCTCTCCAACTGTATTAGAATATCACCTCAGCGTCCACCGAAATGGGGGACCCTGCCTGAAACCCAGGCATAGATGCTTTAGTGACAATCTGGATTGAGGAGAGAGGCGAGCTGCAGTGCAGTTGTGCAAAGCCGCCGTGCCAGGGTTGCGTAGTGGTTTGCGCACCTGCCTAGTGAGCAGGAGGGACGGGTTCGAATACTGGCCTTCGTACAAATTTTCGTTCGTTGCTTCTGTCTGCATATATACATCGCAGATGTTTTAGACTTGAAAAGGTCTCTGGAACCATAAAATTTTATTTCATTGACCGAAAAACTTGCTTCTTTGGTTTGGTATACTATGTTTAGAGGTGCCCCCAATGTACTACCCTGACAGTGAACCATTTTCTCCAATGAATTTCCAGTTCTCTGCTGCTTATAGCAAAACTTAACTTGTAGTTACGAAGGTGGATCGTCGGATATAGCATTGACACCAAGAAGGAGACAAAGAGATAAATGCAGTAAGAAGGTTCAGATGGATGTAGTTTGGATTAGATGGGTAGATAACATAACTAATGATAAAAGAAATTTGTGGCACAATTTGACTAACATCAAGGAATCATCGATTAGAGGAAGACTAAGGGACGAATACAGTAAGCATGTTCAAATGGGTGTAGGGTGGAGTAATTATTCGGAGACCAAGAGACTTGAAAAGGATAGAGTAACGTTAAGATCAACATCGAACCAGTCTTCAGAATGCAGAGCAAAATAACAACAGTAATTATAACAAACTGCGAACTTCTATAAAATTCAGTAAAAAAGACCTTACGATCAATGGGCGTCATCCTCGTTCTCTCCTCGTTCAACCCGCAGTAGCAGCAAACACGACAATCCATGATAGTGCATAAACACTAACAGTCAGCAGATAAAAGCTTATAAAAAGCGATTTATCTCTCAACATTCACGAGCACCCAGGACCAAAACAAAGAAATGCAGCCGGAGAGCACATATGTACAGCAAAGACAATTACCTCACGCGGATGAAATACCATCTCAAGCTGTCTAGTTGCCGAAAAAATCTGTTTGGAGGAGGATGTAATGTTAACATTCCTAGAGCTGAGTGCAGCTGAGACACTGGACAGAAAGGCTTTTCCGATGGAAGATTTTGGGGCCACTGCAGTATCAGATGACTCGACGCAGAGCTAAATAATCTAGGATTGTCTTCATGGCCACAGCTACGAGTGACTCACGATAAAGCACGACTCTCGCTAGCCACTGCTGCGCTTCTGCATTGAGAGAGAAACCTTCAGCCTAGAGTATTCCGAATAGTTAGCTTGCGTTCTATGTACACCCTTCATTTTCATTACAGATTTTTGTAAAAATACCCTCAGAGCCCAAATTTGATGCTCTTGCAAGCATTAACTTTCGTTTCATTGTACATTATATTCAAGGGTTTAATGTTTCGTATTGTTTAACATTTGAGTTTTTTGTGCTAATAAGTTTCCCACTATGAACTACATCGAATAGAGCGCGTTCCGAGAAACTCATTAATATATCAGAGTTAGCCTGATTGCTAGATACGTGCACCAAATTACATTCTTCATGTTTGAAAAGAAAATGACGACTCATGCCACTGCTGCGGAAACAGTATATACACGACCCGCCTATCACCTATCGCTCAACTTGTATCACAATTAGTGTACACCGCCCCCCCCCCCCCCCCCATAAATTACAGCAAATACACGAACAAATGAAAACTTGAGGGAAAATCGCATGGTTTTCAAGTAATAAAGTAGACGTTTTATTGTACGTACGTCTTCATTTTCAATCTAAAACCGAAAAACCTTGCGTCACCTACTGAAGACGCCTTGTTAACAACTGGAACACGTCTGAGCGCATAAATAAAATAAAAAATTCACGTGCGGCATTCAACAAGACGTTTTCTGGTAAACTTTTGCAATTTACATAATTTTTTGGTTTGTTGACATTTAATTCCAAACCAGTTTCTCTGAGAAATTCGATTAAGTGTGATGTGACAGTTGTGTGAAACATACACTCTCAGCATTTTTGCGGTAAACAGCTTTTTGACGCACCTGTTTCTGATACTGTCGGTCTCTGGAATTTAACTGGCGTTATACGAGTATGTGACACTCTCGCGCATACTAAACGAATTCACCTCCTCTTTAATCCAAATGTTAAGGGTTCCAGAACGAGCAAGGATAGTGATGAAACTGTCGGACGGATGTTTTATAAGCCGCTTCTTTCGTGACTGAAGAACATGAAAAATGACTCTCAGACTGACTTCTGCCTTTCCTACCACTACTGATATCTTTATGTGGTCACTCCAAGCGACTGCACCTACGTCTTTTATTGCGATTGGTATTGTTTCCAGGGATTTGTTGCCAATAGTGTAATCTGCGACTAGTATTTTTGCCTATTTATGCTAAGTGCGTTCGGTTTATTCACGTTGTGGGTCAACAGCCAATCCCTGCATAAATTGGCGATTCTGTGCAGGGCTACCTGCATTTCACTACAAAATTCTGAAAATTCTGTCACTTGCTTTCCTATAAACAGTATTGGTTATCACTGCTCCCCACCCAGGGGGGGGGGGGGGTTTGTGGTGGTTCTGTAATGGAACTGTACAGTTTAGAAATTCCTTCAGAAAAAGCAATAAAAAATCACACATACCATCAAAACGGAGTCTCATAACGTCACTTCTCCGCGTGGGAATCCGTTAAAAAAAGTACGAGTAATGTTCCGTCTAGTGTGAATACGCCTGCACTTAACAATGACGTCCAGTGTTTATCAACCTTAAGTCTTCTAAATGGTCTAATGTGGTTCACCACAGTTTCCTCCACTGTGATAATCCCTTCATTTTGAGCTGCCTTGTTTACAAAACAGGGCTCTTTATTCTTTCTCAGAATATCTTACTTTAAAAAGTTATACACTTTTGTGTGTATTAGTTTTAAACTCTGCAAATGGCATTAACACATTACTTTGTAGTTACAATCATTTCCGTAACATAAAATTTAATGCACACATTGGCAGGCTCTCCGGGACTAGTGTAGCAGGGGATACAACCCGTCGGCTTTGGACATTGACGTCACAAGTCGCCAATCGAGAAGCGATTCTTCTTAGTGTTGTAGCTCCCTTCAGTGGCTGATAAGTGTTTTTTGGCTTTTAAAAAAAAATCTCACGAGATAGAATAAACAGATCCACTTTATTAAGCAATCAGTAAAAAAACGAAACTGAAACATAACAGCAAAAGCGAAAATGGTAAACTGCTATCTGGGGACTTGTGACGTCATTGTCCAAAGCCGACGGGTTGTATCCCCTGCTACACTAGACCCGGCTCCGCAGCCCCCTAACAAGGTAACCTCACCATCGCACCCCCCTCAGATTTAGTTATAAGTTGGCACAGTGGATAGGCCTTGATAAACTGAACACAGATCAATTGAGAAAACAGGAAGACGTTGTGTGGAACTGTGAAAAAATAAGGAAAATATACAAACTGAGTAGTCCATGGGCCACATAAGCAACATCATGGACTAAGTGTGCTTAGAAGCGCCGTGGTCCCGTGGTAGCGTGAGCAGCTGCTGCATGAGAGATCCTTGGTTCAAGTCTTCCCTCGACTGAAAATTTTACT
The DNA here is from genome assembly GCF_021461395.2 of Schistocerca americana. Lineage (NCBI taxonomy): Eukaryota > Metazoa > Arthropoda > Insecta > Orthoptera > Acrididae > Schistocerca > Schistocerca americana. The sequence goes on from NC_060130.1 coordinate 119,883,486, forward strand.
TTCTTTATTTTTGCATAGTTATTATCTGTCCGTTCGTTCGTTGACATCTCTGTTCACTGTAATAAGTTTAGTGTCTGTGTTTTGCGACCGCACTGCAAAACCGTGCGATTAGTAGACGAAAGGACATGCCTCTCCAATGGGAACAGAAAACATTTGATCGTAAGGTCATAGGTCAACCGATTCCTCCACAGGAAAACACATCTGATATATTCTATACGACACTGGTGACGGCATGTGCATCACATGACAGGAATATGTTGTCGACCCACCTAACTTGTATACTTGGCGAATGGGTAAAAAGATTCTTCTACCTTACCCGATTTAGGTTTTCTTGTGGAAGTGATAATCACTCCCAAAAAAGTGATGAAAACATAAGAGTTTGTCACATAAACGGAAAATAAAAATTTAAAATTTACACTCGATGGAAGATTTGAACCTATGACCTTTCGTTCCGCAGCTGCTCACGTTGCCACGAGACCACTGCGCTCCTGCGTTCCTATTGTCCATATTGTTGCTTATCTTCCCTTGAACTACTCAGTTTGTATATTTTGCTTATTTTTTCACAGTTCTACACAACTTCTTCCTGTTTTCTCAATTGATCTGTGTTCAGTTTTTCAAGGCCTATCCACTGTGCCAAATTATAAGTAAATCTGAGGGGGGTGCGATGGGGAGGTTCCCTTGTAAGAAGAACGAATGCTTGGTCGATGGACAACTGTTGGCGGCCGGCAGTGGACAGCGGTTGCTACCGCAGCTAGTTGACGTTACAGCCCTCTTATCAGAATGCAACACTTGCTTATCACGACTCCCTCGTGCGTTAGACATCAGCAATTAATTTTCACCACTAAATTATAATCCATACAAATTATAAAAAGTTATGTACATACATACGTTGACGGTAAAAAAAAATTGCAACACAAAGAAGAAGTGGAGTAGTGCGACATAAAAGAAAGTTGTTGGACGTGTTTCTACATGTGATAGATGACATCTATTCAAATCTCGCGTCAGTCTCGTAAGAGTGGCGCTAGTAGTGACACTATGAGGATGCAAATCGGGTTTGTTTTAAATACACGCTCCAATGATCATGAGTGTTAGTTACCTTCGAGATTCGACGTGGTGAATTGATGTTAGCCAACAATGCCAATAAGGCTGCAAAACACTATTATCGATACCTACTGAGTTTGAAAGAGGTATTGTAATTGGGCTACGAGAAGCTGCATGTTCCTTCTGCGATTTTACAGAAAGACTAGGCAGGAATGTCATCACTGTACATTATTGCTGGCAGCAGGCGTCACGGGAATGTACAGTCCCAAGAAAACCAGGCTCATGAGGGCCTCATGGCACTCTTGGGAGGGATGACCATCGTGTTCTGCATATGGCTCCGGCGCATCGCACTGCATCTGAAGCAGCAACTTGAGCAGCATTTGGCACCACAGTGACACAACGAACTTTCACAAATCGGTTACTTCAAGGATAACTCCGAGACAGAAGCCCTGTAGCGTGCGTTCCACTGACCTCACACCACTGCCATTTGCGTCTTCAGTGGTGTCAAGCCAGAGCTCGGTTGATGGCACGATGGACGTCTGTTGTGTTTTCTGATGAAAGCTGGTTCTGCCTCTGTGCCAGTGATGGCCGTGTGTTGGTTAGAAGGAGGCCAGTTGAGGGCTTCCACCCAACCTCTCTGCGTACTAGACACACTGGACTTACACCTCGAGTCACCGTTTGGGGTGCAATTTCGTGTGACACCAGGAGCAGTTTTGTAGTTATCCCGCGCACCCTGACTGCAAATTTGTACTTCAATCTGGTGATTCGACCTGTTGTGCTGCCGTTCATGAAAAGCATTCCAGGAGGTGTTTTCAGACAGGATAACGCTCTCCCACATACCGCTGTTCTAACTCAACATACCCTACACAGTGTCGACATGTTATGTTGCCTTGGCTTGCTTAATCATCAGATCTGTCTCCAACCCAGCATGTATGGGACATCATCGGACAGGAAGTCCAGCGTCATCCACAACCAGCAATAACCGTCTCAGTAATGACCGACCATGTGCAACATGCGTGGAACTCCAAGTTTGCATCCTACATTCTGGCCGTTACACGGGTTATTAATGTATCAGCATATCACATTGGCAATGCCTTATCTCACGCTTACATTAACCTGTGATCCTGCAATGTTAATCACTTAAATACGTTACCTAGAGAAATAAATTCCCGAAATTTCATTACTCCACATCAATAATTTCTTGGTGTTCCGGTTTTTCCTCATCAGCGTACGTATTTGTATATATTTCTTCCTAAACCACGAGACCAATTTCAACCAAACTTGTTGCACATATCATTTACCATTTGTAAAGAATCGTTGTGGGGTGAGAATCACTAGCCTATCACAGGGGTAGGGGTTGAGGTGAAAATGTAGTGTAGCCAACGACACACGAATATCCATACTACATTCATCGAGTTTTTGAGAAGAAGATTGCTTATTGATTTGTAACAAGGTTTAATCATAATTTCAAACCATTACGAAACTTTTCTAGCTGACAACCCCCACAAAATAGTGAAAGCAAAAAAGTTTATCGCTTACTACATTTTCGCTGTTCGTGCAAAACAGCCGCACGAAAGATGAAGTTTTAATTTATTCTTTCTTTACTACTAAGTATATTCATGACACATTTTGCAGATCCTATTCACATATAGCGTGGAATGTCGTAGCAGAGTTGTATCCTTGTAAATCACATAGTTCAGGAGATAGACCTCGAATATTGAAATGTGTGAAAATCTGCTGCATCTCATGACTTTTGAAGTTATTACTTATTTACTACTAACTCTAGTAACAACTCATTTCGCAAACAGTATCCATGTAAACCACTGCATGTACCCCAAAATTATATCATTTCACGACACATAGTTGAAGAGATACGACGTCATAAACATTGAGACGCGTGAAAATGGAGCCTCACTGCGAAATGAGATACTGGTAAATATGTGTACTAATACATGTGAGACATAGTAAATATATGCGAACTATATTTGACATGTGCCTACACAGGCAAAGCCAAAGGTAAAAGTCTCATCCTAAACCCCTGGAACGATTTCAACCAAGTTTGGTACACATACTAGTTACGAATATGACCTGGAAAAGAAATACTGTGGCAGTAAGAACCACTAGCCGCTTATTGGTGTTGGGGTGATAGCGTGGAGAGAGAAAGGGGAACTAAGAGATGGACGGACTGAGAGGAAGAAGAAGGAGATGGACATGTTGAGGGGTAGGGAGAAATGGACAGAGACACGGGAGAGGAGAAGTTAGACAGAGAAAGGAAAGGGGAGGAAATGGACGGAGGCAGAGGGGAGGAAGTGATGGGTGGGGTAAGGGAGAGGGGGACGAGGATATGGAGAGAGAAAGGGAAGAGTAGGCCGGCCGAAGTGGCCGTGCGGTTAAAGGCGCTGCAGTCTGGAACCGCAAGACCGCTACGGTCGCAGGTTCGAATCCTGCCTCGGGCATGGATGTTTGTGATGTCCTTAGGTTAGTTAGGTTTAACTAGTTCTAAGTTCTAGGGGACTAATGACCTCAGCAGTTGAGTCCCATAGTGCTCAGAGCCATCCATCTGAACCATCGGGAAGAGTAGGAGATGGACACAAAAAGGAGAAAGGAGGAGACTGATATAGAGAGAGGAGGAGACAGACATAGGGGGAAGGAGCAGTTGGACAGAGGAGGGGGGGCAGATGGACAGAGAAAGGAGCAAGTGCAGATAGAGAGAGGGAGGGGGTAGGAGGAGATGGACAGCGAGGGGGGCTGAGGAGATGGACAGTGCTCAGAGAGAGAGGGAAGTTGGAGGTGGACTGACAGAAGAAATGAATAACTATATACTAGGGCAACGTCAGGTTCTCAGCTAATTATTGTCGTAAAACCAGCCAATGTAACCTGCAGCATACAGGTGAACAGCTGTATTTGAGATTCTGTTCCTCTTTCCTTGTTTCTGCATGTCTTGACGGCATACCTGCCTTTGATTGTGTTTCCTATTCGCTGAATTGTGTAAACATGTACCCATTTGAGTCCCTTTAAGAAAATACGAGGCACAAGACTGGATATGTCACAACAAGCTGACAAATCAATTTCGTCTTTGAATCAAGTTTGAATCAGCTGTAACAAGTCAGATATACTCAGAACTATTTGGAACTACACCGCACAACGCAATTAAAGGATTACTTTTACGAAACCACGGAATTGTTTCCCATTACATTGCATAAGTTTGTGTTTTGGCTCAAATGTGCCTAAAGTCTTCCTCTGTAATGGTTGCAAAGGCGTGGCAAGCTGCGACCGTAACTTCTGCGATCGGAGACACTTCAAAAAGCAAGGTGTCGACACACGCGAAAAAAAGGCCACAGTTCAGAAATTAATGTGTGGTGCAACGTTAGTTAATTATATCACATTGGCACCAAATTTCACCTCAGTTATTCCCAACGCCACCGTGGACGCATACACATCACCAGGTGGGACGGTCCCTACACGCCCTCGTACCCACATTTCACCTCTTCTTTTGATGCCTTTGCAATGGAGGTCAGAACCCCGACTTCCAGCTTTGAAATCATGCAGTTTTCTTGTGGGTGGCCGTGGAGAACATTTCAGACTCACCTTCGCTCAGAATCGACAGGAAACAGCCTTAGGGTTTGGCGTAAATGGCGTCAATTAAACCACTCCTTCCCTTGTGGCGTACTTTCACATACATTTCACAGTCTAAAACGGCAGTTGGCAGTGCGATGAGCAACAGAATGACGTTCTTGACAACTTTTGGCGTTGCTGATACCCAACGTACGATTCAGCCTTGCTCTAAGGTCACTGTGGGCCATCAACCACAATGTATGTGATCGTACCCCTTTGGAGCGCAGTGAGACCGCAATTTTTGCTCTGTTGTACAGGGTGAAACCAATAGGGACCTTTCTAAACCATTTGACGAAAGTTGATGTGATCCAAAGCTGCCAAGGGTGCTTACGCTTTTGCAGCCCTCGTGTTTTGGGCAGCCCTTAGCGTGATTGCAGACGGGTGCAGTATTTACACATGGGAGAATAAAACGGCATCTAAGAACATCCAGTCCAACAACAGCCTCGGTGTGATCTAACCTCCTTTGTTGAGAACTATAAAAATATAACAGTAAAGACAGAACCCATGACGAGAGTCGCATGTGGCTGCAGGAGCGCTATGCAGATGCTGTCACGCTTGCTAGTAGGCCATCTGCCTGTCTGAAAGCGCCTAGAGCTTCGTCATGGGTTCTGTCGGTTCAGATACATCACAAAGGTGGATGGTTGGCACCGAAGGACGATCTTAGAAAGAATCTTTGCTGTTTTATTCAGGCAGATGTCAATGTTGCACCCTTTTGTGATCACGCCACAGGAGGCTTGAAAAAGCATAAGCACCCTTCTGTGCTTCTGATCACATTCAGAGTTCGTCTAATGGTTTTGAACAGTCTCCAGTGGCTCCACCCTGCAAAAACTGCCGTCGCGCTACAGTGCGATCACCGTCTACAGCAGGGCTTCACAACATACGTGCTCGCGGAGCAAGCTGTGAGCAACAAGGCGCGAGCACGGAACAGCGCGAGCACGCTACCCCCACTACCCGATCAGAGCTGAGAGTGGGGAGAGTCACGTGGGGCACACAACAGCTGCCACCAGTCAATGTAAATCCGCGGACACCTGCAGGGATATCACTCACGAATTATTACTGCGACAATGGAAACAAATAAAGGAGAATGTACACGTGCCACATAATTTTATTAGCTTAGTGTATGCCTCTACATTTGTATTAATTTGTGAACTATTACACAATAAAAGGTGTCACTGAAGTGTGAGATTCTCGGTTATTTTGTACTTTTTGCCCTTTACAATTGCGTCTATGTTCGGAGTAATTGTTCTTGTGCATCGTAGGCGCAGTGTGCAGTTTAAATTTTGATCAGTCAATGCGTTTCTCAGGCGCGTCTTGTTACATTTCATTGCAGAGAACAGTTGTTCACAAACATACGTGGAACGGAACATTGATATTATTGTAGCCGCCAGTTTGTGCAAACGAGGAAATCTATCCTGAGGAAAGTGTCTGTAGAATTCCAAAATGTTTTTCTTGTTCTGAAATTTGTCTCTGTATTCTCTGTCACACTGCAGGTCAATAATTTCTAGTTCCAGCTTAGGACGAATCTCTTCAATATTCGCTGAATATGGAGAGTAGAACAGATCAAAATCACTGTCTAGTGCTGTCAGATCTTGAAAGCGTTGATCAAATTCTTCTTTAAGGGCAACTAAACTATAGGAATAACGTTCACAATCTTTGTGAACATCTTGCATGGATGATAATTTAGGAAAATGAGCTAGATTTCCTGTTTCCAGCTGACTCACCCAAAGTGTCAATTTCATTTTAAAAGCTCGTATTCGATCTATGAAATGAGTAATTAGCAGATCTTTACCTTGTAATGGAATGTTCAAAGCATTCAGATGGCTAGTTAAATCTGCTAAGAATGCGAGATCACATTTCCATTTAAGGCTCTTTCAATTCAGGAGCACACATGTTATTTATTTCCATGAACATATTTATCTCATCTAATAGGCAAAAAAATCGATTTAATAATTCGCCACGACTAAGCCAGCGGACCTCGCTGTAATAAGGCAGGCTGCCACACTGGCTTTCTACATCCTCAAGAATGCTTTTAAATTGCCTGTGTTGTAGCCCATGCTTCCTTATATAATTGGTTGTACGAACGACAACACTCATTACATTTTTTAGAGTGATACTCTTTGCACATAAGTTTCCCTGGTGGATCACACAGTAAATGCCCCATATTTCATTCGGCATGGTCAGTTTTTGCATTTTATCCTTCAACAGCGCAACGAAACCTGATTATTTCCCTGTCATCGCTGGTGCACCGTCTGTAGACACTGAAACTAAAGAATTCCACGACCATCCTATATTTTCAACACTTTCTTCAATACTACTTAAAATATCACCTCCGGTTGTAGTGTTCTTCATGGCTACTACATCGAGGAGCTCCTCCCTCCCCTGAAGATCTCTTTTAACACCTCTAATAAATATGGCAAGCTGCGCTGTTCTAGTGATATCAACACTTTCGTCCAGAGCTAGAGAATAAGCCATAAAATCTTTACAGATACTTGCAAGCTTGCTCTGGACGTCGTCTGCCATGTTCTGTATGCGACGCATAATGGTCATGTTAGATAATGGCACAATTCGAAACTGTTCAACTTGAGATGGACATAAATGTTCCGCTGCAACTACCAAACATTCTTTTATTAAATCGCCATCAGTGAAGGGGCGCAGGGATTTTGCTAAAAGCAAAGCAATTTTGTAACTCACTCTGAGAGCTGCCTCAGTTTATTTTTCTTCGTCGTCCAGATCTTCTTCGGATAGTTTTCTTTTAAGTTTAATAACTTCCTGTGCACGATCTGGTCCATCACATTTTCCACTTCCGTAGTCTTTCGCGTGGTACGACATATAATGTCGCTGCAAATTAAATTTCCTAAAAGAATTCAGCGTTTTGTGACATACTAAACATTTTGCAACACCATCTTTTTCTCTAAACAGATACAATTCCTCCCAACTGCGAAAGCATGGTTGGGGTTACACAACGGCGACTTGACATGATTCTTAACAAGCGAAGTGACTGTTAGAGCTGATCGTAGTACTTTAAACGTTACACAGTCGTCGCGATTTCAATAGGCAAGCTGCGGCCCTATTCAAACGTGCGCGCACATTTCCCCTCCCTCCCCTCCCTCCCCTCCCTCCCTACTCCGTGACCTTGCACCTGCTCGCAAGCATGTGCCTGAGCAGACGCGAGTACTCGCGCTCAAAACCGGCCAGTTGTTAAGCCCTGGTCTGCAGGGTTGCGCCTGCCGGTATCGTTGGGGAAGAGCGGCTGTCAGCAGTTTCAGAGGTCCCGTTGCTCATCAGCCGCGAAATGTGTGGGAATCAACTGTCCGAAGGAAGGGTTGGTTTCAGTGACGTCCTTTATGCCACCTCTGAGGCAATGTCGTGTCGCTTCTGAGGGGAAGTGCGTCTGAAATGTTTTCCTCGGCCACCCACAAGAAAACCGTACATTTTAAACGCTCGGCGTCTTCATTGCAGAGACGTTAAAAGAAGAGGTGAAATGTGGGTAAGAAGGTGGGGGTGGGGGGGGGGGGAGGTGACGACCTTCCCATCGTGTGATGGCGTTGAGCATTATCGTGGTGAAATTGGGTGGCAATGTGATATTATTAAACCACTTTACATCACACGTGAGCTTCTGAGCTTTGCTCTTTTTTTTTCGCATGTGTCGACACGTTGCTATTTCTGTTTGAAGCGCCGCCGAGCCAGAGGGTCAATGGCGATACATGTTATCGGTGCTGGATCACCATAAACGTAATCTCTGTCTGACAAATATATTATGGGAGAGTGCTGCACTATGGTAGAGTTTTCAGACTTTCTCCTGTAACGAGATCATTAATAGACATTTAAGATATTTTCTTATTCCATTTTTAAATGATGGCGTTTAATTTTTATTTGCTGCAGTCTTTTTCTGAAGTTACAAATATTATTCCAGAAAATTCAGGTATTCCAACACGTGAAAACATGTTCCGAGCTACAACATGTTCATGTACTCAGGAATAAATATTATATTGAAATTTAAATGTGTTGCAGTTGAGAAGATCTTAGCAGTACGGTATTAGTGGTCTGTGTGTTATGTTATTACTCTATATACCAGTAATAAGAAAGTGAAACCAAAATAACAGGAAGTATAATCAGAAACCAGCACAAGTTAAACGCGTTTTGAAATAGAAGCTACTGGAACCAACCTAAATTTCCATTTTCCAGACACGTAGTACTCTTAAGATACTAAAGAATCTCAGTTTATTTGCAAGTATCACACGATCCACGGTAAAAAACCTCTTCTGTTTCACGGTACAAGATGCTGCACGACTCAATGACGAAGTATGTCTTAACTGTTCACATTTTATTAAGTATTTTCAAAAAACGTATAGCATTTTACTCACTGTAAAGTTAGATAACTGAAGAGTTAACTATATATTGCAAATAGCTTTAGTATAATATAGAACATTTAAATGTACAGAACGCGCAGTATTTAAAAATGCTGCATAAAACAGAAACTCATGTCCAACAACAATAAAAACTGTAGAAAATGGCGGCAACTCTGTATGGTGGTCTCCTATCACACTCGCTGCCACGAGGGCGCCAAGAACCTCAGGAGTAGGTTCCTGAGACGCCACGAGGGCATCACGTCCCAAAGCTTTTACTACACTTCCAATCGACTCTGAAACAGCCTGGCCTGGCAGGAATCCCAAATCTGCTTTTTCCACGGCCTTAACGAACTTATGGCGTATCGTCATAATGGTGCGTGCAGTGGCCGCCAGATCGCAGCACCATTTTGTTTCAGAACGATGATTCTCTGTGACGTGGTTGGGATGCGCTGTTTTCATAATTATTTCGTTAGATAGCAGCAGCAGCAGTGCTTCTGGAATCTTGGCTGGTAGTTTTAGTTCATCGTTCGTTGATTCGGGGGAGGAGACCAAACAGCGAGATCATCGGGACCATCGGATTAGGGAAGGATGCGGAAGTAAGTCGGGCGTATCCTTTCAAAAGATACTCCCGGCATTTGCCTGAAGCGATATAGTGAAATCACGGAAAACCTAAATCAGGATGGCTGGACGCGGGTTTGGAACGCCGTCCTTCCGAATGCGAGTTCAGTGTGCTAACCACTGCGTCACCTCGCTCGGTAGTTTTAGTTCACTAGCCCACATATTTTCCCTCCATGTTTTGCGGTTCTAGTGAAATATTCTTGTGTAAGTTCAAATGGCTCTGAGCACTATGGGACTTAACATCTATGGTCATCAGTCCCCTAGAACTTAGAACTACTTAAACCTAACTAATCTAAGGACATCACACACATCCATGCCCGAGGCAGGATTCGAACCTGCGACCGTAGCAGTCGCGCGGCTCCGGACTGAGCGCCTAGAACCGCTAGACCACCGCGGCCGGCCTCTTGTGTAGGTGTGCGACAGAGTGATTATAAGTATTGGAATAAGCAACTGAAGAATGTCTCAGGTAACTATTTGGTATTTTCCGAGTTATTCTTTACTACACTGATAAGACAAAACATTATTCCTACTACTCTCCGCGACGTTGAATGCCGCCTGGCGGAGCTGCGGGCACGTGACGCGGTAACAAAAGTATGTAACCGGAGCAGAGATGGACGGGAGAAGGTATGGGCTGCAAATGGGGAAATGAATTGCGATAGACGACACTGACAAAGGGTACATTATTACCACGCAGAGAGTAGGAACGAGTATCTCGAAAACGGCGGAGCTTGTCGAATATCCGTCTGCTACTGTCGTATCTACGGAAAGAGGTAGAAGGACAATGACACTACCACTAGGTGCTAAATGGCTGGACGGTCACGATTCTTCACAGAATGTGGAGTTCCAAGGCTTGTCTGCTGTTTAAAGTAGGATAGATGGTGGTCTGTGACATCTCTGCGAAAGATCACAATGCTGGTACACGCACAAGTGTTTCGGACCACACCGTTCATCGTAAATTGTCGAACATGGAGCTCCGCAGCAGACCACCCCTTCGTGTTCATATGTTGACCCAACGACATCGTCAGTTACGATTTCAGTCGGCACGAGACCGTCGGGTTTCGACTATCGATTTATAGAAACGTGTGGGCTCTTCGGGTGAATCGTATGTTTGCTACGCTAGGTCGATGGTCGTCTCCACAAACGCCGTCATCGGGGGGAAAGGCGATTCGAAACGTGCAGTGCACCACGGACGCAGGCTAGTGGAAGGAGTATTATTCTATGAGAGACATTCTCCTGCACTTGAATGGGACCTGTGGTAGTAATCGAAGACACGCTCACGTCTGCGCATCACCTGCATCCCTTCATGCTTGATGTCTTCCCGGATGACAATGTCCTCTTTCATCAGTATAATTTTTCCTGTCTCGGGCAGTGGTTTGAGGAGCATTAGAACGAACTCACGTTGATGTTTCGGTGACTAAATTCGCCTAATGTAAATCCTATGGAACCCATCTGGGTCACTCTCGGACGCCATCGCCATGTACAGAAATCAGCTACCAGTTATTTACGCGAACTGCATGACCTATGTGTAGATATCTAATGCCATATACCTCAACAAACTGGGGTCCCTCATACGCAGAATCAGTGATGTATTTTGTTCCAAAGACGGCCAAACGAGCTATTGAACATGTGGTCATAATGTTTTGTCTCATCAGTGTATCTCACTTCTAAGCATGGCATCGAAATACGAACCACTGGGACGAAAATATTGAATAATGTGGAGGAAATATATAAGCCTATAGCCATTTTTGATTATAACGCTGCAGAAAAGGGAATCGATGTGTCAGACCAGACGTCAAGACATTTTTCATCGTTGAGAAAATATAATAAGATGGTACCATAAATTGACGTTTGAAATTGTGTTGAACACAGTAGTAGTAAACTTCTACATTTTGTTCAAAATATTTGCCGAGACAAATATTTCTGTCAAAAATTTTAGGGAGCAAATAGTAATGAGCTTCTTGGATACAAACGTCAATACACAGACACCCAATCGACCTTCTAAAAGAGTCAAGAGCCATACCCTGGCGGAATGCAAGGGGAGGGACAAGAGGAATAGAACAATTCAGAAGAGCTGCTACTTGACGATTTCAACAGATAAAAGGGGAAGTGAAGCACAGAAACTTGTAGTAAAAATAACAATCTATAAAGAATACAAAGCGTTTGTTTGCATTTCCAGTTTTTCAAAACCTCACAATTCATAAGAAAGCCACTTTTTGTTTCTGTTTTTATATTACCCATACTCACAGCATATTGTTTGTTACAGACATGTAATACATAACATTTAATTGTATGCTTTTCATATAATTTACACCCTGATTCTTTGTGAAGTCGCGTAAGAAACTGAGGGAGCTGGTGTCTTCATGGCACTCAGTGGCAACCTCTTCGAAGGTATTTCCCCTTCGAGCCATAAGGACGCCAGCTTCCTACCAATTTAACATCTCTTTTGAAGTTCTGTTGAAGCTTTGATACACTGCAGGTGCACTTGAAGCCGTTAGAACATTTTCAATATGTGGTTAGAAACCAAAATAACACAAAAATTTTTTGGCCTTAAGGGACCCTGTTCCCAGAGGCCTTATGGCAGCGACTGTGCTAGTGTCCATTGATTCATTTGTTTCTAAAATTAGTCACAAGTTCGATCAATATACTTCTCGTCTAGGTACAACACAACCAAATCTAGCAACAAACTGAAGCTGCCTTTTGCATTTCAAGCTGATACAAAATGCACGCTAGAACCAGCTCCTACTTCCAGCTGTAATAGTAACTTTGGTTCGCATTCCGATGGAGTGTACCTGCATATAACGTTTAGTTTAGCTTGTTGCATACATTGTGACTATGAGCAGCAGTATTACCAGGTTAAATTGCACTTAACCAATGATGGCCTGAAATGGTTCACTGAACAGCTGTATGTAATTGTAGAGACTGTGAATGAGTTTTATTGCATATAAAATAGACGGTAATAAACCCCAAAGAAGAATTAGCGTTTCGCTCAGCGAAGGTCTGAAATATTTGGCGGTGACCGTGTAAGGAGGGCGATGTTAAGCGTACAGACCAATATCATTTCACTGGTGTATATCGATGTGACAATATTCTGTGAATCTTTTCTAATGCCAGTTTCTGTTGCAAACATCGTTTCCGATTTCTGTGGTGTATAACATAGTGGCTTATCTTATGATATCTTTGATTTATTACTATTGTGGGATGGTGGAATTTTTTCAGGGCATAAAGGCAAATCTGAATTAATATCGTGATTACTCACATGGTATTCGAGATCTTCTCCTAAAGCGTATGCAATGATGTCGGAATCATCTGCAGTATTCAGAATGAGATTTTCACTCTGTAGCGGAGTGTGCGCTGATATGAAACTTCCTGGCAGATTAAAACTGTGTGCCCGACCGAGACTCGAACTCGGGACCTTTGCCTTTCGCGGGCAAGTGCTCTACCAACTGAGCTACCGAAGCACGACTCACGGCCGGTACTCACAACTTTACTTTTGCCAGTACCTCGTCTCCTACCTTCCAAACTTTACAGAAGCTCTTCTGCGAACCTTGCAGAACTAGCACTCCTGAAAGAAAGGATATTGCGGAGACATGGCTTAGCCACAGCCTGAGGGATGTTTCCAGAATAAGATTTTCACTCTGCAGCGGAGTGTGCGCTGATATGAAACTTCCTGGCTGATTAAAACTGTGTGCCCGACCGAGACTCTAACTCGAGTTCGAGTCTCGGTCGGGCACACAGTTTTAATCTGCCAGGAAGTTTCATCTGCAGTATTTCCCATATTAAAGGTTTCAACATTCGCTGGAGAAAGCCGTACAAAGTTGGATGCTACAAGATACTGTGACATTAACCATCTGTGAAGGCTATTCACATCAGTGTATACTCTGATGCAAAATAAAAAAAAATCGATTGGACAAATACATTATACTAGAACTCACATGTGGTTACATTTTCACGCAATTTGGGTGCAAGGATCCTGAGAAATCAGTACCCAGAACAACCACCTCTGGCCGTAATAACGGCCTTGATACGCCTGGGCAATGAGTCAAGCGGGGCTTGGATGGCGTGTACAGGTACAGCTGCTCATGCAGCTTCAACACGATACCACAGTTCATCAAGAGTAGTGACTGGCGTATTGTGACGAGCCAGTTGCTCGGCCACCATTGACCAGACGTTTTCAATTGGTGAGAGATCTGGAGAATGTGCTGGACAGGGCAGCAGTCGAAAATTTTCTGTATCCAGAAAGGCCCGTACATGAACTGCAACATGCGGTCGTGCATTATCCTGCTGAAATGTAGGGTTTCGCAGGGTTCGAATGAAGGGTAGAACCACGGGTCGTAACACATCTGAAATGTAACGTCCACTGTTCAAAGTGCCGTCAATGCGAACAAGAGGGGACCGAGACGTGTAACCAATGGCACCCCATACCATCATGCCGGGTGATACGCCAGTATGGCGATGACGAATACACGCTTCCAATGTGCTTTCACCGCGAAATCGCGAAACACGGATGCGACCATCATGATGCTGTAAACAGAACTTGGATTGATCCGAAAAAGTGACGTTTTGCCATTCGTGCACCCAGGTTCGTCGTTGAGTATATCATCGCAGGCGCTCCTGTCTGTGATGCAGCGTCAAGGGTAACCGCAGCCATGGTCTCCGATCTGATAGTCCATGCTGCTGCAAACGTCGTCGAACTGTTCGTGCAGATAGTTGTTGTCTTGCAAACGTCCACATCTGTTGACTCAGGGGTCGAGACGTGGCTGCACGATCCGTTACAGCCATGCGGATAAGATGCCTGTCATCTCGACTGCTAGTGATACGAGGCCGTTGGGATCCAGCACGGCGTTCCGTATTACCCTCGTGAACCCACAGATTCCATATTCTGCTAACAGTAATTGGATCTCGACCAACGCGAGCAGCAATGTCGCGATATGATGGTACGCATTACTCCTCCTTACACGAGGCATCACAACAACGTTTCACCAGGCAACGCCGGTCAACTGCTGTTTGTGTATGAGAAATCGGTTGGAAACTTTCCTCATGTCAGCACGTTGTAGGTGTCGCCACCGGCGCTAACCTTGTGTGAATGCTCTGAAAAGCTAATCATTTGCATCTTCTTCCTGTCGGTTAAATTTCTCGTCTGTAGCACGTCGTCTTCGTGGTGTAGCAGTTTTAACGGCCAGTAGTGTACATTTTAAAGATGATGTCTATTCAAATTTCACGCCAGTCACATAACAGTGGCTCTAGTAGTGCCACTATGACGATGCAAATCAGGTTTGGTTTATATACACGCTTTAACAGTCATGAGCGTTAGTAATCTCCGAGGTTGGACGTGGTGAGTTGATGTTGGTCAAGAATGTCTTTGAGGCGACAACGGCGCCATTATCAACACCTCACTGAGTTTGAACGGGGTCGTGTAATAGGGCCACGAGAAGCTTGATGTTTCTTCTGCGATATTGCAGAAATACTTACAGGAATGTCGGCACTGTACACGATTCCTGGCACTGGTGATCACGAGAATGTACGGTCCCAAGAAGACAGAGCTCCGGACTGCTACGTGGCATTACCGAGAGGGAGGACCATCGTGTTCGGCATATGGCTCTGGCCCATCGTACTGCATCTGAAGGAGCAATTTGAGAAGTGGTTGGAACCACAGTGACACAATGAACTGTTACAAATCGGTTACTTCAACGACAACTCCGAGCCACACTCCTTGTGGTGCGCATCCCACTGCCATCTGCTAACTCAGTAACGTTGAGCGACAGGCAGGGTGGAGGTCTGTTGTATTTTCTGACGAACGCTGGTTCTGTCTTTGTGCCAGTGATGGTCGTGAGTTTGTTAGAAGGGGGCCAGTCGAGGGTCTGCAACCAACATATCTGTATGGTAGACACACAGGACCTACACTGTAGTTCTGTCCTGCAATGCAATTTAGTATGACAGCAGGAGCACTCTCGTGATTACCCCACGCACCCTGACTGCAAATTTCAAAGTCATTCTGGTGATTCGATCTTTTGTCCTGCCATTCGTAAACAGTATTCGAGGGGGAGTTTACCAACAGGATAACGCCCGCACACATACCTTTCTTGTAACCCAACGTACTCTACAGAGTGCCGACATGTTGCCTTGGCTTATTCGATCAACAGATCTGTCTCCAATAGAGCACATATGGGACATCAACGGACTACAACTCCAGCGGAGTGTTAATCACTTAAAATATGTTACGTAGACAAGTGTATTCCCGTAATATTATTACTTTACATTAATTATTGTTTGGTGTTGTCACTTTTTTCTATCAGTGTATAAGGTAAGATTCGTCATTTTGTCATCAGAACTGGCCATGAATCTGTTATTTGCAACAGTATATTGACATGAACTATGAGTAATACTCTCCTAATGCCTCTTTCAATAAACTGAAATTATTCAGTATCGGCAATAACCTGCAATTCAGCTATAGTAATTTTCAGTAGAACATACCATGCCAATCCAGATGAAATAATGTAATAGGCGGTATCTAGTTCAAATGTTCGAAGACTTGTTTTCAAATATAAATAGTAATTCTCTCTTAGTGTCTTAGGTCTTCCAGCAAAAACGATTCATTGCTCGCATACTCATACGGATTAACTAAATTATCTCAACTGAATTCGCATTCTTTAGGAAAATATGTCCTCATTAATTTGTGGTGTCTATCGTTCGCATTGATACTGGGATTTGTATATTACCTTTGTGAAAGAAATGGAGGTTGGTTAATTAAAGACGAATTGAATGGCGAACTTATTATCGAGTTTGTTGGTCTACATGCTAACTTGTATACACTAGAGATCGAGTCGTGATGCGTGGTGCACAGAACAAGAGATGTAAAACAGTCTTCTGTCAATTGGTTGATATCGGTGATTACATGCAGTGTGTTTGAATTTTGAAGTTAAAACAACTGTGCACTATCCAATTGGACAATGTATTTTATTGTGTAAAACGGCACAGGCTAGGTTTTTCTGCACAGTATGATAAATGTTTTGTATCTGCAGATAAGGCGAATACATTGGCTTGGGTCACTACTGCCTGCAAAATAATAATGATGACTGATTTTATGGTGTGTGTGTGTGTGTGTGTGTGTGTGTGTGTGTGTGTGTGTGTGTGTGTGTGTAATAAATGTAGAATGTGATTTTATAACTGATTTTAGTTATGTGTGTGTTTATGTGAAAAATGTAAATTAGAACTGATGCGAATCTCTTAGCTTGGGATTGATACCGCCTGCAATATGTAAATATATCAAATGTGTGAAAATGTAAATATATTAATGTGATTCTTAACTTAGATTTGTGTATGTTTTCGAAAAAGTAACTAATGTGAGTACCTTAGCATGAGGTCGCTATTTCCTGAACATTGTGATTGATCTGAACTGGAACAAATGTGAATACCATAGCCTGTGAGTCACTACTGCTGCCTCATTTGACCTCACTTGGATGAATGAACTCTGTTTCAGACCTATCCACATCAGAAAAATCTGAGGAGGTACCAGGAATCGAGCCTGGGTTTTTCGGCACCGGAGGCAGTAATGCTAATCATATTTTTTAATTACCAGATTGACTTGGTACTTTCAAGAACATCCAGACGAGCATAGTCAGAATCATCATGTAATATGAGCTGCAAATTGAGAAATAAAATAATTATTATAAACAAAAGAAGAGAAAAATTTCTGAACAAGCAGGGACGCAACACAGGACCTATTGTCTCTTTATTTTTTTACATGCCTATGAGGAGGAAAATGGAACAAAACAAGTCTTCATGTGAATGGACATGAGAAATAGAGAAAAATCAAAGATCACTGGTTAGCTTAACCATTAGCTTAAGACAAGAAAAAGCATATTTGCAGAAAGTACTCGATAACGTGGCATCCCATTTCCAATTAGTGGTCTCCAGATATTGGTGAAAGACAGGGTCAGTTTCACCTTCAACAACATAGGGAACATAGTGATCCAGGAGCGAGATGATAGTATTCGTTTTTGCCTGAGGAAAAATGGATACGTCTGGATGAATGAGTAGTTCATCTGGAAAAGCGGATTCAGGCCCTCGGGAAAGAAAAGCCAGTTGTCGACGAATCCAGGGCCAATGATCCTGTCCACCAGCGACCAGTCTGTGAAGTAAGGTATCAGTGTGATGACATTCGTACATTAATCAGTAGGGAGAAGGTCTATGCGAAAAAGACGGTCGGTATTACGGATGAATGATCCTGTACCACGACGAAGCGACCTCCAACTGTAATATAAGAAGATAGGATGTTCACAGGGAAGCTATTTCAACAGGGGAGAGGCACAGGCAGGATGTTGACAGGGAAGCTATTTCAACAGGGGGAGCGGCAGACGGTTCATCCCAACGAGATAATAAGACTAGAGTGGTGAGGTGCGTCACTGAGATGATATCAACACCTAGGAAACTGACAATAATAAAATATTCTTGGATATGTCGGAATTTAGGCTTAAGCCATCCAACATCGCCGGAAGGAGTCCGACTGACCGGTTGGAGACAGGAGAATAAACGAGATGAAATGGAATACAGTACCTGTATACATGTTAGAACACTGTGTCGTACAAAAAAGGTAGAAGCCTTCACTTTAATATCGGAAAGACAATCCTCCAAGCTTGCGGCGCCTGGCCACCACTTCATCCTGAACTCGAAAGACGTGTCGTCGCCACAGGAATCGACCGGATAACTGTTTGAGTCTGCGGGCCATCATCGCGGAAAGCAGGAACATCTGTGCAATGTAACAGACTTTTTACTGAAAATATAGGTGCCTAAGATCCGCACTTGGTGAAGAAGGCTAAGGGAACGGCGTTTGTGTTCAAGAACTGCTCCCTTAGCGCGAATCGTAACCTCTCGCCAGAAAGCCGCGTCATTTCGGTCGGGATGCTATCCACTACGATCCCTATAGTCTTGTGGCGATCGACCACCGTCGCCCAAGGAATTGCCACTTGGTTAAATCCCCGCAACAGCAAGATCGTGCATTTGCGATCATTAGTGTGTGCACCAGCAAGGCGACAAAAAGAATCCATGGTATCCTTGAGACCGTAAATGTGGTCGAAATTTCGTACCGAGACCATGACATCATCGGCGTATGCGCGGACCACAAATCGTTCCCCCAATATAGCCCAGCCACGTAGTTGCATGGAGATACTGCGAAGCAAGGGTTCCAAGAACAAAACAAAGAGTGACATGGATAACGGGCTTCTCTGGCGTAGACCTACTCGGATAGGATGACCATACACAACCAATGAGGCTTGGATACCAGTGAAAATATTGGCTAATACGTGGCATGTAGCATGCGTAAAACTCAAATCGGTTAACACATTCAGTAAAGAACTGACTGACACGTTCAAATGCCTTGTGGAAGTCGAGAAAAGGCATGGCCTCCGAGATACTAGTGGCTGCAGCCACTGAAACGACATCTTGACATCCGATAACAGAAGTGTGCATCGTGCGTCCAGGCACACAACTTTGGTGAACTGCAATAATTTTGTCGAACAATTTAGAGAGACGGGCGTTTATAGCTTGAGCGACAGTTTTGTAGTCTAAGGTAAGGGGAGCAATCGGATGAAATGAGTCGAGATGAGGTCGACTCGTGGTTTTGGGGAGGCCAACCATTTCTTCTTTCTTGAAATTATCAGGAAGCAAGGCATCCCGTATCACTCTTGAAACGTCCCCTTTCAACAATTATACATGACTGTGCTTAAACTGACACACAATATTTTTTTAGCGCAACGCAATCTGACTTTCAAAATTCCCTACAAAAGAATGGCCCTGACTAACATTAAACTATACCTTTCACAAATCACTTACCTCACAAAAATCTTCGCTGCTCAAGCTACTGCAATACAGCGAGCGCCACTACTGCCAGCTAAATAAAAGATTCAAACTACTGAAGGCACTAACTACTGATAGGGATCGCTAGCAAATGAAAGATATTAATAGAGAACAAACAATGTATTTACCTTAATATCATCACAAGTCATAATATATATATCAGTTCATGACAAATTTCAAACCTCCGCCATCTCTCTCCTCACATCCACCACTGCTGGCGGCTCACCTCCAACTGCGCAACGCTACGCGCTGTTCACATCCAGCTGCCGCTGCCCAACACTGCAATGGCGAGTATTACAACAATGCAAAGCAGACACAGACTGCCCACAGCACAGCCAGTGATTTTCATACAGAGGTGGCGTTACCAATAAAAAAACCTAAACAGCCTACTTACATAGCCCCCATGCTCCCCACAAAAAATTTTTACAAATTGGATTGGGCAGTGGCCAATACAGATTTGAAAAAAATTTTTCATAATTACAATAACAAAGAAATCAAATGCACATACTTATTGATACAATGTTGGTCAAAAGCTAAAAATTTCTCACAGTCCATAAAGACAGTCCTCATCATTCGTCACAGTAAAATTGCAGTGTTTTTCTCAAAGTCTGACCAGTAAAAGATAATGCACACAGACGTAGTGGATTTCCATGCAGTCTTGAAGAAGTAGTGTTGTCCTTCCAACGGAAAGACAGTGCTGACTCGACATGCAGACAGGTAATGGGCCACAACAGAGTAAACCCACAGCAGAGTCAGTCGACGTTTTGAAGAATATTGGTAGTTAGGTCATCACAGAGCAGACCCACTGTAGCCCTGGTAGAAATTACGGTACTGGTGGGCCACCAGAGGTGCAGACCCACTGCAGTCCTTGTAGCAATTGGTGGGCCATCAAAGATGCAGACCCACTGTAGTCCTGGTAGAGACAGCCAGCAGCCATCTGTTGCAAATGTGCAGGTGCACAATCACCATCGAAGAGTCTTGCGGACAATATAGCAAGTCCATAAACCACCACTTGTGCACTCACAAAGTTTCTGGAATTGTCCTTATATCCAGCAATGCTGTTATCCAGTCCCTTGCTGAATCATTAACACACGTGCAAACACTATCAGTCCCTACTTCTCACATATTGTCCATGTACTATGACCAACAGAAACGTGTGCAGTGAAATGTTACTTAATTTGAAGAACTGGTAACAATTACAATTTGGAAACATAAAAATACAATAACAAAGGTACATGATACATTATTAAAAACATAACAATACAGATAACATTTGTAGTAATACAGGCTTTACAAAAGAATCGAAATAACATATACATCAGTGTTACAGGAATTATAAGTACCTACATAAAGATCAGAATAGCTTTGGAAACAACAACTTCACACATGAGCATTAAAACAAAACAGAATAAATAATGTCTAAACATCTTTACAAAGTAAATAACATAGTATTAGAAAAATTCTACAACATAGCTCTCATCAGCTAAACACATAAAGACAGGAAAAACACAAATATACAAGAGTACACAAACATATAGAGGGATGACACAAAAGGAAAGGACAGGGTTTGTTTTCCTGCAGTCCAACCCAAAACTTCATATATCTTTCCTCTTATTTCATCCTTTGTTTCCACCAAAAAAATTCTATCTAAGCATGCTTTCTGTATTTATATGTTCACACATTTCTCACCTCAACATTTATTTCCAAGAAAATCCTACCTAAACCTGTTTTCTGTACTTTTTTTTTGTATAACTCCTCAATGCATTTCTTCCAATTCATCGAAACTCATTCTCTTAGAGGCTACCTACTCTTAAGCTAACTTAAATCTACTGAGCTCAGATGCTAAACTAAGGGACGAGGCAATGCAGCATCACATAACAAATTATCACAAACAGCAATGACAAAAAAATGCCAATTTGCAAAGCAAGCAGCAGCAAATCTAAATTAACAGATAAAATGCAAAATTACAACTAATATGAGCCAATGTGCAGCAACATGAAAAATAAATGAGTAGTAAAATTGGCTTAGCAGAGTAACACAAAGTCAAATTCAGTAACACTACGCCTGGCAAACAGCAGTAACTTCTACATCTACATCTACATCGATACTCCGCCAGCCACCCAACGGTGTGTGGCGGAGGGCACTTATACCTAAATATGACATAGCTCAAGCAGAAAAAATATTACAGTAAAAACAACAATGCAGATAAGGGAAATGTATATTCACATCTTAATATCTATGTAATTAAAGTGGTGCACCACAACAACTTATTGTAAAAGAAATATTACCATGTACTTGAAAAGAATATTATGTATGCAGTTACTGTTACTAGTTCCTTCTTATTGTTCTTTCCTTTCCAAGAGCTCCTTTATCGAAGAATGTGGGTCATAAAATAATTATTTAATAGATCTGTTGACAGAAAGTGTTCACATTAGCAAATGCATTTTATTTTATAAAAGCAATGCTGCAACACAGCTGGAAACCAGATGTCAAATGAAATAAGCAATTACGCAAACCAAAGCATAAAAACATCATTCAATAGTCATGTGGCATTTCGTAACTCAGTAGCTCTCAACTCTCGTAGAAAGACACTTGTCATAATCAGGTGTGCAGATGTACGAATATTTCCCATCAATTCATAAGCATTTCAGTAATTAGCACAAAGTACGAGTAACCGTATGTTTTCAGGTAATGAGCGTGTAATATTTGCGATGCTTTCTACAAAGGAACGTCAATAGCCAGGATAATGGCCTCCCTTTTTTTTTTCTACCTGTGCCGCTGAAAGGCTAATGGCTTTTTTTTTTTTTTTTTCGGGCGGCTGTCGCCCAGGTGGGTGCCCGCGACGCATTACGTGCAGGTGGTCACTTAACTTTCTTACGGAAAAATTTACGACAGCAGTTTCCGCTACAGTGACAGTCTCACATAAAAATATTTCACAGGTCAAGAATTAGCGTTGCAAATCTGTAGAAACAAAATCCTATGAATATAACAGTGTCCAAAAAAATTTTCAGTGGCATTGTGATACATTCACACATGATTCACACATGTACACACATTTCATAATTCTAAAGTATGATTCTTGGTTTCCAACATCCTTTTCCATAAGTCAGATTCCCTAATCACTATTCATTACTCCTTACCTTATTACACATATATATATATTCGTCGACACGTCAATCTTGCGACGGCACTTCAATATTTCATCATAATAAATACATAGCATAACCAAATTCCTCATATAGCATCAGCTTATTGATCATAAACATACCTCAACAGCATAATACACATCGTGTCATCTGCCTCAAACGTACTTTAAAAATCATGAATCCATACCAAATACATCATTCAAAGCTCTCATAGTATCACAATGGTTCCGAAAATATATGAACAGTTCACAAAGTACAAACAACATACAATTTTGTAAGTGTGAAGTTATCCAACGGTGTAATTACGTAAACGTCTGTCACTGATGTAGTAAAATAAATGCTTGTCTCTCTCAGGTAAATAATCAGACAGCTGTGTAATTTGTGTGTTAGAGAAATATGGTACCGATGTGTAAAGTTGTATAAGCAAATACCATATTAGCTAGGGTTCCTTGTGGTTGCCACACCCATGGTACACAAAGTAAGCGTGTACCCCCCTGAGGATTAATGTAATTATACCCTCAGGTGTTACAGATTACAGCAATGGAATGAAATGTATCACGGAAAACTTTCTTTGTAATTCAAAAATCTTTAAAAATAAATGTTTTAAGTA
Source organism: Schistocerca americana (assembly GCF_021461395.2). Taxonomy (NCBI): domain Eukaryota; kingdom Metazoa; phylum Arthropoda; class Insecta; order Orthoptera; family Acrididae; genus Schistocerca; species Schistocerca americana. Next base: position 119,906,717 of record NC_060130.1, read on the forward strand.
CAACATTAATCACTGAAATGCGTGTCCTGTAGCGCTAAAGGTGCATCTTGTTGTAAGATAATCTCTGTGGAAGTATCGTAGTTATCGTCCTCCAAAAGCTAAGTTCTGCAGAAGCCAATGTACTTACCTCATGATAAACAAAAGTGAAATGCTTTGCGTATAGATATCTTAGTTATTACGCTTATTGTTGTGATGAAGAAATTACTGTGCTGTAACGTATTGTTGTGCTACAGAAAAGGCTGCCTCATTGTAGCTATATCACAAAAGTTACTATTAAAACATGTTTTACTTTCCAGAATAATACAGAAAAACTGTGCAGATATAAAACAGATACTCCGCAAAAGCAACAATGTAAATTGTCACACATTAGTAACGTCGTGATATAAATCGTGTAGCTGTCCCATAAACTAACCACTGTGTCATCTGGTATCTCACAGAAAGTACTTTAAATACAGAATGTATTTTCAGGTAACCAAAATGTTGCATTAAAATGTCATTAGCAGTACTGGTAAATGTTCTAAGTATGTAAGCCTGATAGTCGTTACGTAATCGTTCAACTAACAAGCAAGAATGTACAAATACAACACTGTGTCGTCTGTTCACTATAACAATGCATTCGTAATTTCTGTTTAAAAATGTTCCCTAGGTTCTAGACTGGATATTTAACTTCAAACATTGTTGTATGTTAGCAGTTTCTTAAGTCTAACACAGCATACTAGTAATGTAAAGTGAAAAGTTATATGGCAAAGACAAAGTTAAAAAGCAGATTATCTTTCAATAAACGGTTTTACATGTGAAATGTGGTGTAAACCTTTACTCTTCCTAGTACGCAGAGTTTCAACTTCAACGCAATTATCATGTGGTATACGTCGGATTCTGTAAGGTCCATTGTAAACTAGAAAGAATTTGTGACTCAAGTGTTTCTTCTTATGTGACAATGAATGAGCTTTAATGAGAACTTTCTGACCAATATACAATTTCTTTGCATTTGCTTTACCGTGTAGTTTTCTCCTTTTGTCTGCTGCAGATTTTATATTTTTAAGAGCCAAATCAATTATGTCTTTGTGTCGAAGTTTACGTGTATTTGGGAAAGGTACAAGCTCTCTGATTCTGTTCGGTGGTTCTTCATTCTTTAGTACAAGAGTAGGTGGTAAAGCAGTGGAATCATGAGGCATTTCATTCAGCACATTTTGAAATAAGGGTAAATATCTGTCCCAATGCTGATGCTTTCTATGACAATAAAGTCTGCATAGCTTATTGATTTCTTTCATAATCCGTTCAGACGGGTTACAATGTGGTGAGTACAATGAAATAAAAACAGGTTTGATTTTATGGTTGCGAAGCATGCGTGACCAAACAGCAGATTTGAATTGAGGTCCGTTATCTGAAATGACTTTGCTAACGTGTCCAACTTCACGTAAGAAATTTTTAACAAAGGCGTTGGATACAGATCGTCCAGTGGCTTTACGTAACGGAGTGAAAGAAACAAATTTTGAAGTAAGTTCAACAGCGACTAAAACGTACGAAAATCCATTAGATGTTCTGACAAGCGGTCCCAAGAGATCAACAGCAGCAAATTCTTTTAATTTAGAAGGAATAATAGGAAATAACGGAGCACGATGTGAGACAGTAGATGGTTTCGCCTTTTGACAAAGTTTACAAATAGACAAGACTCTTCGAATTCTCTTTTCCATATTGTTAAAATAACAAGTCGTTCGAAGAATATGATAACATTTTCGTGGACCAAAATGTGCGTAGCTGAAATGAATGTACCAAATGAGCTTATTAACAAAATCGTCTGGAATACAAAGTACCCATAGCTTGTCATCAACAGTGCAGCGTTTGAAGAGTATGTTGTTTCTAACCAGGTAATAATGCCGAATCTGAGTGTATGTCTTTTCATGCCATTTATTTTTGATGTCTTTCCAAATCGGATCTTTATCTTGTTCATGAGCAATGTCCTTTAAAGATGTGGTGATGAAGTTTTCAAAGGCGACTTTCTGAATGTAAAGAATACTGAAATTTTTCTCGAGGTTGCCTTGTGTGTTACTTTTCTAAAGCCCAGCCGGTGCGCGTGACAGCGCGTCCGCAACAATGTTCTCCTTGCCGGGAATGTAGACTATTGTAAAGTGGAATTCTTGCAGAAACAATGCCCAACGTTTTAACCTGTCATGATTTAATTTTGAAGACATAAGAAATTGTAATGCACGATGATCACTGTATACTTTTACGTGCTTACCAGAAAGAAAGAAACGGAATTTGTTAAATGCCCAAACGATAGCTAAAGCTTCTAATTCAGTAACGGAATAATTTTTTTCAGATTTTGTTAGCACTCGGCTAGCAAAAGCAATGGTTTTCTGAACAGTAATGTCATCTTCTATGGCTTCTTGAAATAAATGGGCACCAAGACCGACTTTGGAAGAATCCGTGCTAAGGCAGAAATCTTATGACAGATTTGGATGAGCTAGTATTGGCGCGTTAAGTAACGCTTCTTTCAAAGAACTGAATTCCAACTGTGCTTGTTCGTCCCAGTTCCAAATAGTATTTTTTCCAGTGAGAGAACAAAGTTTTGGTGTAACTAGAATTTGCATATTCAGAAAACGACGGTAAAAATTTACGAGACCTAGAAAACTGCGGACTTGTTTTTTTGTGGATGGAACTGGAATGGCTCTGATTGCTTCTAACTTTTCAGGATCCGGCTGAATGCCTTCAGAAGAAATAATATGTCCCAAAAACCTCACCTTTGACCTACCGAACTCAGACTTTTCCAAGTTAACTGTAATTCCAGATTCTGCAAAAATACGTAACAAACTGTTGAGGATGCGATTATGTAGTTCCCATGAAGCTTCTGCTATTAGAATATCGTCCACATATAAGGTGATGTGACGTTTTAAGAACTCAGGTAATATGGAATTTAGCCCGCGAATGAATGCTGCTGAAGAAATGTTCAAACCAAAGGGAAGTTTCCGAAACTGATAACAAACGCCGAAACAAAGGAAAGCTGTGTATTTTCTACATTCTGGATGAAGTTCGATCTGATAAAAGCTGGATCTGAGGTCAATGGAAGACAACACTTTTACACCATTAAAATTTTGAAGAAGTTCTTCCAACGTTTGCGGCCTGTCTGTTTCAGGAATAATGATCGTATTGATTTGTCTCGAATCTAAGACAAGCCTGATCGATCCATTTTTCTTCTCAACAACATGTAACGGATTGTTGTATGAGCTTACTGCAGGCTCAATAATGCCCTCGTCGAGCATAGATTGTATTTCTGTTCTAACACGGTCCCTATAATGTGCTGGAATTACATATGGTCTAACACAAAATTTAGTATGCTCACGAACACGAAATTGGTATTGAAATCCCTTGATTGTTCCTGTTTTGTGAGTAAAAACTGTGGAATGTGCTTGTAAAATCTCAAAAAGGTCCTGCCTATCAGTGTCATTACAATTCTCAATTGTTTGAATTTTATTCTGAATTAACTTATTAGTGTCAAATGCGCCGTCGATATCATCCCTGTCAGTACTTGCAGAATGATTGTTACCGTCAAGTTCCGTCGAAAATTCCGAACTGTTGTCTAACAGGAGGTAAAGCCGATTAATTTCTTCGTCATGGTTTGAGAGCCAATCTTCAAATTTCAAAGCTACTGACTTACCTTCTTTTTCTAAAGTTATTTCAGCATCGTGAAAGTTTAAGATTGCTTTGTATTCATTCAAAAAGTCTACTCCCAGTATAATTTCCGTCGACAATAATGGAACAATAAGAAAGTTCATAGAGAAGCTGTGGCTTTGACAAAAGAATTCTAAGTTGGTTTGTTGGCGTACATCTACACTTTTTCCAAAGATTGCACCTTGTAATTTAATCTTACGTAACGGAAGTGTGGGGAAATCGTTCGATTTGTTGCATTTGCTAAAGGCTGTTTCACTGATTACTGAAATGGGACTGCCAGAGTCAAGTACTGCCGTAAATTTTACGTCATTTACTGTAATGCAAATCACAGGATATGCAACGTTGTTATGTTTTACGTCGTGTTCTTGGAGTAAGATGTCCCTAATATCTTCCATTTTTACGTAATTACTAGCTACGGCAGCTGCGTCGTTAGTGTCATAAGAACGTTTTGTGGCTGCCAGCGGTGTGAGTCATTGCCTATTGTCTCTTTGTTGGCGCGCGTCGTTATTGGGATTTGGAGACCTAACTTCTACAAATTCACCGTGACGAGAGGGCCCTGCCCTGTTTAAGCCCCGCCAGTTCTGATGCAATTCAGGTCTGTCGTTACGATCACATCGTCTGTCGTCATGTCGGTAGTTCCTGTAGTTTCTTTCTTGTCGGTTAAGTGGTGGAGAATTTCTCCCTGAATCGTAACTGCGCGCTGGACCGTTGCGTCTAAAGTTATTCTGTCTCCCGTAATAATAATTATTTTGGTTCCCATATTGTCTGTTTCTCTGATTGTCTCTGTGATAGTCACTACCGCGGAGAGGTGATCTTTCCCTGTAATTATTACTACTCTGCCAACGGTTGTCGTACGGGTGGTGTCTGTTTTGGTCACGATATGTGTTGTGAGAATAGCTTTGTCGTGTCCAGTTATTATTTCTTTCATCGCGGAATTGCGACGGATGTGATCTGTAATTGTTGTGCTCCTGCGTTCCGCAATTGTCAGTGTCAATTTCCAGTTCTTGTAACAGTCCCTGAAATGCTTCAATGTCGTCTTTGCAACGTCCTGCCAAAATAATATGTCGTAAATGTTCAGGCAGTTTGATTAAGCAAATGCGGATGAGTTCTGAGGGGCTGTATGGGTTTGAAAGATACTGATTCTTATGCAACATGTCTTCAAAATATTTCACAAGACTGGAAAATTCAGATTGTTCGAAACGTTTCATCATTATGATGCTATGTTTTACTCGATCTTGTGTGGCTTGAGGCCAATATGCTGAGAGGAAGGCATGGTAAAACTCTCCTTCACTGTGGCAATCGTGAATTACCGATCGCATTCTTACAGCTGGTTCATTCTCCAAGTAGCCACACATAAATTCTAATCTGTGCTCTAATGACCAGTTGGGAGGAAAACAATGAGAAAATTGATGGAGCCATGCTTGTGGATGAATGTCGTTGCCAGAATTCTTAAATGTTTTGAATTTACGTGTAGTAATGAACAGCTTATAGTCAAAGTCATCATGTCGGCGAGTCGCATATCGGTCATTGTTACGTCGTTTCGGCGGTTCCATTTCAAAATTCCGTGCACCTTGCCAATTTCTTTCATAACTTCCGAAATGCCCTGTGTTATTATTTTGTGGCTGTTCCGTATTTCTGTGTCCCTCTTCCCGTATTGAGGCGCGAGTATCCTCTGAAATACGTAATTCTTGTATTACCTGTGTCAGCTGATCTTGTACTTCTCGGGTTTCTCTTTTGTACTGTGTATTGATTTGATTTTGATTCTGTTTGAATTTTCTAATTTGTTCATACTCTTCTGTGTCAGTGAAGGCTACAGGTCTTGTGTCATTCAGATCATCATCTACCTTTGTAGATAAGTTAGTGACCTTATCCGAAAGTTCGGCTACTTTCTCCGATAGTGAACACATTTCCTCAGCGTGTTTTTCTGAACCAAGTTTCAGTGTGTCCATTTGTGTTGAAATCGTATCTACTGTGTCCTTTAAGTTTTCTTGAGTTTTTGCAAGTTGCGTAACCGAATCGGTAGATGCAACTGAGTCAATTTTAGCTTGCAAGGTGTTGTGATTTTCATGAACAATGGTTTGCAGTTCTTTTATGGCTGCTTCGTGATTCTGTAATACATTTTCATGCCGCGAAAAAATGGGTTGAAAATGCTCACAAATTTGTGTTTTTATGTCATTACAGACTTTTTGACATTTCGATTCAATGTTATGTAACTCACTAGTTAAATCTTCACGTGTTTGTTCAAGCGTGGTGCCTAACTTTTGAAGATTTTGTCCCATTGCGTCTAACTGTTGCTGTGTTTGTCTCTGGTGTTGTTCCATTGTGTCTAACTTTTGAAGATTTTGTTCCACTGTGTCTAACTTTTGCTGTGTTTGTCTCTGATTTTGTTCCATTGTGTCTAACTTTTCAAGCTTTTGTCCCATTTGTTGCATTAATTGTAATAACAATGCACTGGTGTCTGAAACATGTTCCTCAGTGCTTTTCGGCAGTGAATTTGCACCGGCAACATTCACATTTTGACAAGCGGAAAATGTGTCTTGACTCATTTGAGAAAACGGTGAGAACCCAAAACCTGAGTCTGTAGTATTTGCAATATTGTGTTCTGTCATTCCCGATTCCTGAGGCGAGCTGTTGCCGACCAATCGATCGATAACGCTTCCCTGTTCACTACCTGTTTCACTGTCTACACCATTGTTTGCCGCCCGCTCCATTTCCCTATGCGCAATTACCAAATTACTACTTTGAACATTAGTTAATTCATTACCCAGTGGTGCTGGCAAGCTACGCTCGTCGTCACTATCATTTCTTAATTTACTTTGGAGCCTAGTGTTACGTTTTTCACACGCCATAATTGTCACAATATTTCACACGATAACACAGAAAAGCACAATTTGAAGTGCAAAAATAGGAGAACACATTAACATAGCACTGAAAATAATATCTAGTTAATTGCAAGCGTAGCTGCGAAATACTTGGTGCAAATCTATATGCATGCCACAACTGTTTTACTGTACAACAATGAAAGTCTACAACTACAAAGGGGATTCTCTCTACAATTACGCGCTAGCAATAAACAAAAGCTACACTAAATACACAAACTACAAGAAAAAATCAGAAGATTCCAGTGAGGTATCCTAGGCTAAGGGTCGACATATGAAACGTCCCCTTTCAACAATTATACATGACTGTGCTTAAACTGACACACAATATTTTGTTAGCGCAACGCAATCTGACTTTCAAAATTCCCTACAAAAGAATGGCCCTGACTAACATTAAACTATACCTTTCACAAATCACTTACCTCACAAAAATCTTCGCTGCTCAAGCTACTGCAATACAGCGAGCGCCACTACTGCCAGCTAAATAAAAGATTCAAACTACTGAAGGCACTAACTACTGATAGGGATAGCTAGCAAATGAAAGATATTAATAGAGAACAAACAATGTATTTACCTTACTATCATCACAAGTCATAATATATATATCAGTTCATGACAAATTACAAACCTCCGCCATCTCTCTCCCCACATCCACCACTGCTGGCGGCTCACCTCCAACTGCGCAACGCTACGCGCTGTTCACATCCAGCTGCCGCTGCCCAACACTGCAATGGCGAGTATTACAACAATGCAAAGCAGACACAGACTGCCCACAGCACAGCCAGTGATTTTCATACAGAGGTGGCGTTACCAATAAAAAAACCTAAACAGCCTACTTACACTCTATTGACTGTCTATGTTACAGTGTCACCTACGAGGTGCCAAAAATGAACATAAGGTTCTTTAGGAATACCATGCAATCCACGTGAATAGCGTGATTGAGACCTGGTAACAATATCATATACATTATCTTTGTGGAAATCACTCAAAAAAAGTCATTTAATTCAGGGATGACGACGGAATCCAGCAAAGCGAAAAAGTCGCTAGGAAAATTTTCAACAGGAACGTGGGCATCAGACAACTGAGTAAAGTAGTCAAAATTAAATTGAAAATGTGACGGTGGGACGTTGGCTGTCGATCATCAGTGTTAGCGAGAGATGTAATGCAAACGCGTGGTGGTCCAGATTGCTGTAGACACCGGTACCTCTAACACCCAGTAGCACGTCCTCTTGCCTTGATGCACGCCTGTAATCGGCGTGGCATACTGTCCTCGAGTTCATCACGGCGCTGTTGATCCAGATTGTCCCATTCTTCAAGGACGTACATCCCTCAGAGTGGTTGGTGGGTCACTACGTCCATAAACAGCCCGTTTCAATCTATCCTAGACATGTTCGGTAGGGTTCATGTGCTGAGAACATGCTGGCCACTCTTGTCGAGTGATGTCGTTATCCTGAAAGAAGTCATTCACAAGATGTGCACGATGGGGGCACGAATTGTCGTCCACGAAGACGAATGCCTCGCCAATATGCTGCCGATATGGTTGCACTGTAGGTCAGAGGATGGCATTCACGTATCGTAGAGCCATTACGGCGCCTTCCATGACCACCAGTGGCGTACGTCGATCCCAAATAATGCCACCTCAAAACAACAGGGAACCTATACCTTGCTGCACTCGCTGGACAGTGTCTAAGGCGTTCAGCCTGACCGGGTTGTCTCCAAGCAAGTCTCCGATGAACGTCTGGTTGAAGGCATATGCGACACTCATCGGTGAAGAGAACGTGATGATAATCCCGAGCGGTGCATTCGGCATGTTGTAGGGCCCATTTACACTGCGCCGTGGTGTCGTGGTTGCAAAGATGCACCTTACCATGGACATAGGAAGTGAAGTTGCTCATCGTGCAGCCTATTGCGCACAGTTTGAGTCACAACACGACATCCTGTGGCTGCACGAAAAGCATTATTCAACATGGTGGCGTTGCTGACAGGATCCCTCCGAGCCATAATCCGTAGGTAGCACTCAGCCACTGCAGTAGTAGCCCTTGAGCGGCCTGTGCGAGCCATGTCATCGACAGTTCCTGTATCTCTGTATCTCCTACATGTACGAACAACATCGCTTTGGTTCACTCCGAGGCGCCTGGACACTTCCCTTATTGAGAGCCCTTCCTGGCACAGAGTAACAATGCGGAGGCTATCAAACCGCGGTATTGACCCTCTAGGCCTGGTTGAACTACAGACAACGCGAGCAGTGTACCTCCATCCTAGTGGAATGACTGGAACTGATCTGCTGTTGGACCCCCTCCGTCTAATAGGCGCTGTTTACGCATGGTTGTTTACCTCTCTGGGCGTGTTTAGTGACGTCTCTGAACAGTCAAATGGACTGTGTTTGTGATACAGTATCCACAATCAACGTCTATCTTCAGGAGTTCTGGGAACTGGAGTGATGCAAAACTTTTTTTGATGTGTGTACAACACACCTTGAGTTTTCCCTCCAATGTGCCCTCGTTTGACACCATGGAAGTCACAAATGGCAGTGGTTTGGGGTCAATGGAATGCACTCTGCAGCGTGTCGGGCTCGGCGTTGTAGTTGAAATAATCGATTTCTAACAGTTCGTAGTGTCACGGTTTTGCCAACTTCTTCTGAGACTGCTGCTGCAAGTGCAATATGACGAGCCAGAGCCGTATATCGAATACGATGGTCTTTCCTCACGGTACTGCGACCTGGCTGTCCGAAACGCGATGTTCTAGCTACTGTTCACCACTGCTGCCAGCAATCATGTGTAGTACCTACATCCCTGCCACGTTATTCTGAAATATCGCAGAAGGAGCGTCCAGCATTTCGTAGTCCTATTACATCTCATCGTTGAAACTCAGTTATGTGTTGTTAATGGCGTCTTTGTCGCCTAAAAATCATTCTTGACCAACATCAGTTCACTAAGTCCAACGTGAAACGTTACTAACGCTCCGACCGTCTATTCCTTTATAGTGAACCCGATTTTCATCCTCATAGTGGCGCTACTAGCGCCGCTATTATACAACTGGCGCGAAATCTGAATAGACATAATCTTTTAGATGTAGAAACACAGCTACCAATTTACGTTTATGTAGCACAGTTATTTTCCTTCAATATAGGTTATGACATTTTTCTGGTTTGTCCATAATTTTTGTTAACCAGCATAATTAAGCGTAGTACGACTTAGCTATAGGAGTGCGTACGCGGGATGTGAGTAGTTCGCGCGGGGGCAGAAGCTGCGGTGTTTTTAACGGCGTCGGCTGCGCTGCGCGCGGGCGCCTGTCCGCGCCTTCGCGCGCAGCGCGCCGTGTAATGCCTAATCGCGGCCGTAATCGTTTTGTGCTCAGCCGGCGTGAAACCTCCGCCAGCAGCTCCAATCCGTCCCACAGGCAACGCGTCTCGCATTCAACAGTTCTGCCACCTGTTCAGACTGCATTTTCTTGCCGCCGATTGAGTTTGATAACAGTTACATTACGTATGAAAGTTCTTACTCGTGCGTAGTTCTCTCTACCGATCCATCGTGGATATGTGTCGTATCTAAATACTCATCAGCCAGCGTTGCCCGGACAAAAATATATTCCAGTCTTCTATTAGTCCATTTCCTCCTCCCTTTCTGCCCATCTTTTCCTCCGCCCTCTCTGTCCATCTTTTCCTTCATCCCCTCTCCCCCCTCCTCCCTCTGTCAACGTCCATCTCCTCCTGGCCCCTTCTCTCTCTCTCTCCCACGCCCGGGTTCCCGGGTTCGATTCCCGGCGGGGTCAGGGATTTTCTCTCCTCGTGATGACTGGGTGTTGTGTGGTGTCCTTAGGTTAGTTAGGTTTAAGTAGTTCTAAGTTCTAGGGGACTGATGACCATAGATGCTAAGTCCCATAGTGCTCAGAGCCATTTTTGAACCCTTCTCTCTCCACGTTATCACGCTCACCCCAGTAGGAGGCACGTGGTTCTTAGTCCCATAGCATTTCTTTCCAGATCGTAACTAAAATGAGCACCAAATTTAATAGAAATCGTTCCAGGGGATTAGAATGAGCTTCTAGCATGTGGCTTTGTTCGCCTACGCTCATATCAAATATATTCTGCTATATTTAACATATTTCACATGTATTTGTACACATATTTTACCAGTATCTTTAATGAATTTCGCCCCGTACTTTCTGTTTCACGTATTTCCTGAACTATGTATTGTACAATGATTTAATTTTTATGGTACATTCAGTGGTATATGTGAATACTGTCTGCAAAATGTGCTGCGAATGAAGTAAATAGTAAAGAAGCAACAAATTAAAACGTCTTGCTTCATGCGACAGTTTACTGCATGAATATTGAAAATGTAGTAATCGATAAACTTTCTTCCTTTCATTATTTTGTGAGAATTATCAGGGAGAAAAGTTCCGTTGAGGTTTGAAATTATGTGTAAAGTTTGTTGCAAGTCACTAAGTGGTCTGATTCTGTAATGCTCGATGAGTAAAGTACGGATATTCGCCTGTCATGGGCTATACTGTTTTTTCTCATCCCATGCCTTTGTTGGGTAGGTGGTTCTTAACCCCGTAGAGATTCTTTCCAGACAGTAAGTGATGTGTGTGCCGAGTTTGGTTGAAATCGGTACTGCGGTTTTTGAGGAGCTGCGGAACGTACACACACATACATACATTCATACACACACATACAAGTACATACATTTTTGTAACATGTATGGATTTGACTTTCAGTCACGAGGAGGGATAGCGGTAAAATTTTAATTATCACCTCGAAAAGACAAAGTTACGTAATTAATTTTTATTTGTTTGCAGTTTCGTTTCTGCTATCGAGGTACGGGCTGAAATCCTTGGGCCGCAGTATCGTAGCACGCCGCTAGGGAAACAAACCAAAATGACGCAAATTACTGGTAAAACAGAGTAGGGGGCTCCACTTCATTTTCAGGATTTGAAGGGAACGACGCTGAGTTCGCGAAAGTGTACGGCTACGGTACGTGATCATATGACTCAGTGACTGAACGACACGTAAGCCTTGGATGTCGACAAACAAATCTGAATGACGAAGAACTAAGTCTCAGCAAGAGATGTGGAGAACCTGCTGCAGGAGGACCAGGCATCACAATGGAGGAAAGAGTGGAAAAATTGAAAATCGGTCACGGATCAGTTTTAAGCAAGTTTCACGATAGCATGAACGTGAGAAAGACACTGGCTGTTGTTTTCCGCGACCACTCACTCAAAAAGCCCGTCGGGCCCAGGTAGCAACGAAAATGTTGCAGTAGCGCAAGACCATCCAGGTAACGTATTTAGCCGTCTAATCAAAACTGACGAGTGCTGGCCACTTCACTGTATCCCGCGACAAAGGAGTAAAGGAATGAGCGGAAACGACCGCGAAGATCTAACAATACTCGGAGTAAGAGATACTGAGCGGTTTTGAAACAGTCATGGTGTCTACAGAGCTCTCTCTGTTTCCTGTGAATGATTTCTCCTTCCGTTTCCTCAAATTTCCATCACAAAAATATGCGTTACCTGCATCAAAATTTCCCAATTTTGCCTCTTCATAACATGAAATTGCTGTACAACAGGATGAGAAAATATTGATGTCGAAGTTCAGAACACGTTTCTCTTAATTTAATATTGGATGTGCACTTTTTAATTTTTAAACGTTTCACTTATTACCAGTTTTTATTAAGCACCTTATCCACATTATCTGAGTACTGAGAAATACTATTTCAAATATTAATAAAGTAACGAGATGCATAAAAATTAACTTACGAAGCAAGCAGAACGTTTTTCACTTACTAGGAAAATATTAAGAAACCCCTACTCACTTACGCAAGAATTCCGTACAGAATGGTTGTGGAATATTGCAGCATTCTTAAAGCGTCATGTTGGGCATACTGTATTTGCACCAAAAAGTCAGCAACGATGGATAAAGTTGTGTTTTGATCGCAAGCAGTGACACTGAAATACTGAAATATATAATCGATGTATATTGATTACAGATGCCGATGTTCTAAGAAACGTTCTTATACAGGGTGGTCAGAAACAGTCTGAAAAGCTTGCAAGGTAAGTTGTGCTGAGAAATAACTGTTAAGAAAACAATTTTATACGTTGCGTCTTTTCCGAGTTAAATAACATTGGTGTTAGCCAATCAGGTCGTTGCGCACGCAAATTCAAGCGGCCAGCCACATACAATACTGTTCTCATAGCGTAGATGACAGAGCACGAGACAGCTCAGCCTTCGACTCAGCCTCGATCATACCATCCCACGTCCAATTTTTGTATCACTCTATTGTTCGATTTTAGGGAACCAAATGAAGAAATCGTTTGGCAACACCGTCCCCTGGCGGGCCACTTGCATTTGCGAACGCAAAGGCCCAAATGGCTAAACTTCAGTGCTGATTGACTCGGAATCGGCGCAACGTATCGAATTTTTTTGTTAAAAATTCTTTCTCAGAACAACCTACTCTGTAACATCTTTACAAGATTTTCAAGCTGCTTCTGACCACCCTGTGTAATTTCGAGACCAATGTGTAAGAATGGTTCCGTACCGAACACATATTGTAGGCGTTGCACCCTCCTGTGCTGGAGACGCCTACTGTTTCGTCAGGATGGAAACCAGGCAACCTGTCTGGCGTCAACAGACGCAATAAATAAAGATTAAATATTACTTCTTTTGTTCCCCAGCATACATCTTGTCTTTAGTAGTAGAGTAGTGGCGGCGTCACTCCAATTTTGATATCAAATTGATATACAAATGAATCAATGAATCACCCCCACCCCAACCCCACCCCCGGATCACGTCATATATTTTTCTCAGCCTGCACGTGGGGCCCAGCCCCTCCCCCCGTCCCCCCCCCCCTCCCGCTCCGAAACCTACCCTATTGGCAGGAATTTCGAATTTTGGCGGGAATTTCGAATTTTGGAAGGAATTTCTTTGTCCCAGGGCTGTGCTGATATCCCCCCCCCCCCCCCACCCGGGGATTGGCGGCAAATTAAAACTGGCATTACACTTTCCAGGACTCGAAACCTGCTTCTCTTGGGCGGAAAGCCCAAGCGCACGCCCCTCCTCTATCACAATTATACCACCAGAGGCGCTTGGAATTGACAGGAAATTAAAAATGGCGGTGCCCTTTCTGGGACTCGAACCCTGATTCTGCTGGATGGAAAGCCCAAGTTCACCCCTCTAACACATGGAAACTGTCCAGTTGCAGGAGATGAAGGTTAGTGAAGGTTAGGTCAGTTTAGTTTATTTATTTTGGCCGGAAAACTGATGCAAAGATTGGTCCCAATTACGTAATTAATAATGAAGATCACGACTAATTACACAATTATATGTGAAAGCGCCACACAAGGGTGGCCTAAAATCGCAATACAACTAAAAAACTGACTATGCCATACAACTGGTGTTATCCCGCTGGGAAAAAGTTTCGCAATACCACTTCAAACTAGTGATAGACACATTCAGACTTTACTAATCACCTACAAGACTGCAGGGGAAAGGCTGGGATGTAAGGTACTACCTATATTCTTTTTGATGGGAAATATGTTCAACTGACAAGATGCTGGTGTTGGACAAAGATGAGTTCAAAATGTGTATTACCTGTAAGCATACAGTATCTATCGTCGTTTGATGTCAGAGTTCGCTACAGATGCCTGCTCAAAAACTACCCTGCAGCCCAGGTAACCGAAGTCAATTCAAACTACCACAACTGGTGGAAAAGATGCATCACAATTCTAAATATACTTCGAAATTGCCGTGAAGAAACCAGCACTTATAATGAATGGGTCATAATGCAACACAGGTACTGAGGAAAATCATCGCCCTAAAAGTATGCAGAGGGAACAGTAACAGAACATGCGTTCTCCTCGAGAAGTGTCCACAAACTGCTGAAAATCGAGACCCTCTCCCATCCCTCCCTCCCTCCATCCATCCATCTACGGGGGAACACAGGCTTTTTCAAATGACCAGCTGCTCCGCCAACCGCCTCGTACTTTTTCTGCAGCCAACAGCCATCCCCTCAGGGTCGCTGGAAACACTCAGCCTTCCATCATCTGGCCGCCTTGAGGCGATGTTCCTACACCAACACAATAGTGTGTATAGTCAACTAAACAATAGGAGGTAAAAGGACGGCTGTCTCAAATGTAACTTGTTCGTCTAAAATACAGAGACAGAGCCTCCACACTTCACCCCCTTGGACAGAGCATGATTGTGTCTGGCGACCACCCCCAGTAGACACTCGCCCCCAGCAGCCTGCCATTCTGCAATAGAGAACAATTGCATTTAACGTCAATGCAACTGTTTCTTGCAATCTGTTAAACGTATTTCTCGCAAAGACTGGACGCCTCTGGCACAACAACGAAATTCTAGATGGCTTTTTCTGAAGTTGGCTGCTTGTGAAACAGGAAGCTCATTCCGCCTTAAGCGACCACAGCCTCACACCACAGTGTCTTGAGTACAACGCCGGGTGGTTAGCATTACAGCAGAGTGCGGCGCTGGCATCCCTCAAAACAAAACCGTGATAAATGAGGGCTATCTAGACCGTGGGTTGTTTGTCTGAAGGGAGAGCCGCGACCTCTTACGGAACTCGCCCACACGCCGTTCTGAGCACTGGACTGTAGAAAACACAGTTGCGACGATAATAAACGTCCTCTTTCCACGAAAATAGGCACAGTTCAATTTCTTTTAGTTTTATGTGTAGTTTTTACATTCAACTGCAGGATACAATTCGCATCTCATTATTTTGCGACATCCAGCGAAGTGCACTGCCACCGATCACAGATGACCACACGTGAATTGCAAACATTTCAGACACGTGAAATAACTTTAGAAAATACAGTCTTTCACGGCATTGGCTCACATGTCGGGAAAAAAACACATTCATTTTACGTTCAACAACAACAACAACAACAACAACAACAAGAAGCTATAATTCATGAGGATGCAGCTGTTTTGTAAAATGTGGCAGGTCCCATTTTACCAATGCGATGCTATATCGTACTAGCATTTACCAAACAAATCGTGAGAGCCTGTCTGACCTTATGTAGGTGGGAGATTGAAGTTTCGTTAAAAGATAACGCCGCAACGAAAAAAGAAACGGTAAAGAAACACCCATCAACAATCATTCCGTGCTGAGCTAGCCATTTCCTCCACCCACCAGGGACGTCACTGACGTCAATTTGGCAGGCTAAGCAATTAAATTGATCATGAGAGTATGGCTGGGTGTTGTGTGATGTCCTTAGGTTAGTTAGGTTTAAGTAGTTCTAAGTTCTAGGGGACTGATGACCTAAGATGTTAAGTCCCATAGTGCTCAGAGCCATTTTTTTTTTATCATGAGAGTCAGTTTGTATGGCGAGTAATTTGTTTTCAGTAGTTTGATTACACTCACC
Organism: Schistocerca americana; assembly: GCF_021461395.2. NCBI lineage: Eukaryota > Metazoa > Arthropoda > Insecta > Orthoptera > Acrididae > Schistocerca > Schistocerca americana. The sequence goes on from NC_060130.1 coordinate 119,922,637, forward strand.
AGATAGGTCAAATGGGAATCCGTCGAGGGGAGATGATGTCCTCTTCGAGGGACACTATTGAGAACTGACATTTGAAACTAACTTCACAGGGATTCTACAGCCCACACCATACATTTCGCGTAAGGACTGCACTATTAGAAACACGATCATAGTGACTATGTTACCGTCACACTGCATAAAAAGCAGTCTTGAGTCTACAATCACACACACGAATCACTGATAGCATTACGCTTTCGGGTAGAAATGCTGTCTGCAACTTTGAATCAAGTCTATCCATTCTACCACATACTTGCGTTGGATCCTGTAGAGATGTCTTTTAATGATTACAGCCACTGGCGAATCATATTCGCGCCACTCTCATATCTCAAAACGAGTCATCTTTTTCTAACCTTTCTGCTAAGGATCTCATACAGCAAAATATCCAGCGCTGTTTTTTAGACAGTCCCTCTGCATTTTGTAACTGCTCCTCAGTCTCTGCCCCACCATCCCTACAGCTAGCATCCATGTGATCGCCAGAATTTAAGTCAGACTTGAACGGAAGTCGGATAGTGCTATATATATCTAAGACCTTCTGCATCTCTTGGAGAAACAGGACGAGCTGAGTTAATGCGACAAGACCGCGTTTTGACCAGTCGGTGGAAATGGGAGCATGTTGTCGTAGCTTCGCCAACCACGTACAGTGTGTAAGGCCAGCGCCAAACGAAGCTTTCCCCTGCAACACGAGGTAGTAGAAAAGATCGTACAAGCAAATACGGTGGTGTTTCTTGCAGGGAAAATTAGGAAGACTCCACATGGCATGGAGGAAGGACGAGGATTTTGCTACTGCATTGCGACACATCTCGAAACTACATACAGGTACTGCAGTCCGAAGGGAATCTGCGTCTCTGAAATTGAATTCATGTCTGTCACCCAAACATTGTCCGCCCCTGGTAGCTGAAGTGGTCAGCGCGACGGAATGTCATGCCCAACGGCCCGGGTTCGATTCCCGGCTGGGACGGAGATTTTCTCCTCTCAGGAACTGGGTGTTGTGTTGTGCTTATCATCATCATTTCATCCCCATCGACACGCAAGTCGCTGAAGTGGCGTCAGCTCGAAAGACTTGCATCAAGCGAACGGTCTATCCAACGGGAGGCCCTAGTCACACGGCATTTCCATTTACCCAAACATTCTCTGCCACCTCGGTATTTTGAACCATCCAACAGAGAAAACCAACGAAACTACAAAAACTTAGCTACCGTCATCCATTAGAGAAGGTCCCTGTCTTCTGATATATCTGGAGTTTATTGCAGTAAAACCTCGATAAAATTAGCGAGGATAACACGGATTCCGAATGTGAATTAATCTGGGTGAAATTAAGTATCCAAGAATGGTCGAATATGGTGATCGGATACTTTTATAGACCACCTGGGTCAGGATCTGTAGTTGTAGAGCGCTTCAGGCAGAGCTTGCGGAATATCATTAGTAATTTTCCTGATCATGCTGTTGTAATAAGGGGTGACTTCAACTTGCCAGGTATAGATTGGGAGTGTTATGTCATCAAAACTGGTGCCAGAGACAGGGAATCATGTGGCATTGTTCTGGACGTCTTGCCCAAAAATTACCTTGAGCAGATAGAGAACCAACTCGTGAGGGTAACGTCTTAGACCTCCTGGCAACAAACAGACCTGAACTTATCGAATCAGTTAACGTAGAGGAAGGTATCAGTGATCATAAGGCTATGACGACGGGCCCTACAAGGAATGTTAAGAAAGTTAGTAAGATATACTAGCTCGGCAAGGGTGACACGACACAAATTTCAGAATATATGCCGGCCGGTGTGGCCGAGCGGTTCTAGGTGTTTCAGTCTGGAACAGCGCGACCGCTACGGTCGCAGGTTCGAATCCTGCCTCGGGCATGGATGTGTGTGATGTCCTTAGATTAGTTAGGTTTAAGTAGTTCTAAGTTCTAGGGGACGGATGACCTCAGATGTTAAGTCCCATAGTGCTCTGAACCATTTGAACCATTTGAATCAGAATATCTCAGATGTCAGCATTCGGTGATGAGGACGAAGATGTGGAGAACAAATGGAAATAATTCAAAGGCATCGTTCAATATGCCCTAGACAAATATGTTCCGAGTGAGGCTTTAAGGGATGGGAAGGATACACCATGGTTTAATAGCCGTGTTAGAAAACCGCTACGTAAACAAAGAGCACGTCATCTCAGATTCAAGAGAAGTAAAAACCTAGCTGACAAACAAAAACTGAAGGAAGCAAAAATGAGTAAGGAGAGCAACGAGAGAAGTGTTCAATGATTTTGAAAGTAAGACATTGTCCACCGACCTGAGTAAAAACATTAAAAGATTTTGGTCGTATGTAATATCAGTAAGTGGGTCAAAATCATCTATTCATTCTCTCAGCGACTAAAACGGCACCGAAACAGAAGATAACAGAGAGAAGGCCGAAATACTGAATTCCTTTTAATCGTCGTACGAACATCGAAATGGCAGATACTGAAATAACCGATCGATCATTTGTTTCGTTGTGCGTTTATTTGAATGGTTCCGTTGGAATTTCAAAGTGGTTATTAATATTCAGGAAATTGTGTGTGTGTGTGTGACTGTGTGTGTCTCACAGATATGGAGAAAGTAGGAGAATGCAATTTTTTATATATATATATATATATATATATATATATATATATATATATATATATATATATATGTGTGTGTGTGTGTGTGTGTGTGTGTGTGTGTGTGTGTGGTGGGGGGGGGGGGAGCGGTGGTTATTTATATATTTCTTCTATTGTGAGAAATAGTGTTTTGTTGCATGATGATGCATATTCGTTTAGTACGTATTTTCCTTGCGATACTGGTTTTTGTATACTATAATTTTGTCAATTGTTATTATCTGACGCAAGCTATCGCTATTTGAAGACCTTTCCAACAGGTTGTTATGTTAATTGGATGGTAATTCTGTGCCATCAGATTGTCTGCAAATGTTTAGTGGGAGCTGTTACTTTTTAATGCCCTTAGATGCTCTGTGTCTGGTTCTGAAATTCCTACATTTATGTCCCATATTTACTGACTGACAGCAGCTACTTGTTAATTGGTAGATACCAGATTTGCCATATTGATCGAACAATAGTGAATATTAGTTAACTGCAGATGTCTCAATAATTCGCTGTTCAGTTCCTGTTTTTTGGCGTAGAGGCACTGAATACCTTCCTTTTCCCACATGATTTCAACTTTACTTTCTCCTCTATTGTGCTCAGGTGACATGCTATTTACAGTTATTTTTACGTAGCTGAGGAGAATTTTGTTGACCAAATCTACATTGTTAAATTTTATGTTAGGTTTTTTTTTTCTGCAGTTTGATGGTTGTGTTCTGGAATCTGTTGAAGAGCTTCGAGGGAAATATTTGGCTTGAAGTTGAAATAATCTTATTTTTAGATGTTGATGCTCTTCTTTCTCTCGATGCTTGCTTAGCAAATTGATGAGATATTCAACATTAAACAAGGCACTGTTTATTTTATTCAAACCAATCATGCTTCAGCACTTTTTGTCCTATCTTCAGTGGCATTTTTTATTTTTCAGTCGGATAAGTATTGTAATACAATAACATACGAATTTCACATTGAAATTACTCATGCACATATAAAGGAGTGATAATTAGGCGTCAATTTTTTCGTTGTTTTACATATTTAGTTAGACACGTGTCACCTAACTGGTGCACGAAACATTGCACGATTTTGCTATGGCGAAAGTTAAGCCTAGGATACAAGTTTGGAGAATAAATATTTATACTGATTTGCACATACCTTCCATGATGCTAGTAACTTATTTCTATGTTGGTAGCTTTCCAATAGCCACACATTTTCTCGCGTCGTGTCATCTGTAAAATAAACAAAATGAATTCTCTTTTCTGTTTCTCTTCCATTGACTAGGTTGATTGGTTCGAGGACATCTTGTGTCAATAAACCATTTAACTCACATTTGAGGTTTTCTGACAGTACTGCGGGGTCTGATTGTGCTGTTAAGTTACGAGGCGTTCGAGAAGCTTTTAATTAAATGTGAAACACATGATTGTTGATACACACTAAACCCGGAGAAAGAAATCAAATTCAGTAGCGACAAGAGATGATCGAATGGTTCCATCACAAGTACAATGTTAACGTCGTCTATTACATGAAACTCGAAAGCTGTGAAAGACTCTATCCCCAACATGTTTCATACCTTTGGTGAGGGCACAACTCAAAATGTAAGTGAACAGCTGGATTTTTTTATGATGCTGTTAGCATGGAATACACTGTCACATTTTCTGTAGGAATTTAGCCTTTTTGTTGCAGTCTGAAGTGGCTGTGAACCGATTTGGACATAGACCTCCCGGTTTATTAGAGATACTTGCCAGCCTTAATCTATAAGAAAATTTATTGACTGCCTGAATTATTAACGGAAGAGCAAACGTTTGTGATCATGCCATAGCGGATTCAGCTGTAGCTGAAGTATATTTAAGCCCTGTCCGCGTTCAGGACTTCGCTGTTGGAGCTGACTCACTATGGACACGACGTCTTCGACATCTCCCTGTTTGTAACACTACGCACAGAGTGTTGTCTTACGTGGACAGTGATCGCGACGGCCTCACTCTGCACAACGTGGATGCAGAGCCTTGCTCTTATATCGAGGTCAGGCCGGTGAGGATTCGCATGATGATAGAAGAGCGCCACTTGTAAATGTGTGCTGTGAATTTTTTGTTATTTAGATGAAGGACACAAACTTCATGTGTTACGATCACGCTCAATGTAGCGTGGGTGGGAAGGCTGTTTTATGGAAGAATCGTCAATTTTGTGGAAAGACCGCTATGCTGCATTGGCTATTTCGAAAGTTTTTACAATTGCTGAATCATTCCCGAGAGTAGGACACTAAATTAACTGACTCTGCACAAACTTCCTTACGGCGCGCGAACTTAATTATTATGTTTCACACTAGTGATTCAATTTAGTATTGTTTACAATTTTCACTGTTACAATTTAACTGACGTTTTCGGTGTAGGCCTTCGAGATCAGCTTCTCATGCATCATATGATTGATTCAGTTTCTTAAGACAACTGAAGAACGTGAGCCAGTCTGCTACAAAACGAGTTTGCTATTCGAAATACAAAAAGAGTATACTATGGATTTCCGGTAATTCTATACACTGAGTGCTAATGAGCGCGCAATTTATTTAGGAGACGCATTAACTATAAAATATTAGCTAAGAGAGCAGCAAGCTGCTGTGTAGATGATTTTGCTCCGCCGTTTTGGAATCAGTCCAGCCAATAGGGAGCGCTCGACCACCGTGTTATCCTCAGGTACTGGCGTCATTTCGATGCGGTATAAATAGGTGTGGAGTCATCACACGGCTCTACCTGCCATTGTCGGTTTGGAGCCGCTACTTCTCATTCAATTAGCTCCTCAGTTGGCTTCACGAGGTTGACTGGGTCCCATATCATTTCTCCCCCAAATACCGGAAATTAAGCCTGGGCCCTCCAGATGACAGTCAGCTATGCTGACCACTCAGCTACGGAGGCAGACGTCGGTGGTGTTACTAGTCTGGGAATGTAGCTAGTGGTGGGCGTAGTGCGAGTCCAACTCTTTGTAATCTGATGCAGAATTGTGGTTGCTGAGCCGCTGTTGTGCATCCCGCTTGTATTGTTGTTCCAGGATGGCCTGTAGTTGCGCATGCTGCTGCGTATACTGATTGACCTGATGTTCCGTTTGATGTGTTTGTTGTTGCATTTAAAGCTGTAGCTGTTTCTGCCACACTTTCACGAACTAAGTTGAACTTGGTCCACCGCCCTGACACACCGACTAAGTTCGAGACTTCGTCACCACTGATTGAGACGCAGATAGAGAGATAGATACAATATCTGATCAGGCATATCCGGAGACTCCTATGTAATGCGAAAGTGGCTACTAGATACCATAAGAGGCCCACTCGACAGTATAAAAGTGACTTCGGTCTACGACCAGTCATTGGACGTGACCTGAGTAACGTATCTCTCAGGGACATTTCGACCCTTCTAAAGCTACCCAAGTCGACTGTTGGTGATATGACCGAGAACCGGAAACGCGAAAGAACAACCACAGCTAAAGCAAGATCAAGCAGACCTCATGCACTGACTGACAAGGACCACTGCGAAGGGCTGTTGCAAAAAATCACAATAAATCAACGGAAGGAGCCACTGGGAGTTCAAAAAGTTCTGTCTGCAGTGCAGCGTGCACAGTGGCCAAGTGTAGGAAGTTAAAGAATGGGGTTCAGTGGTCGAGCGGCTCCTCATAATCCACATATTTTTGTGTTATGTGATGAGTGACGTTTGAGGTGGTAAGAAGAGCGACGCCACTGGACAGTGAATCACTGAATCGTGTTATTTGGTGTGACGAGTCACGCTCTACTTGTGACAGTCCGACGGAAGTGTTTGGGTTTGAAAAATGCCTGCGTAACGTTTCTTTCCGCCATGTATAGTGCCAACAGTTAAGTACAGAACAAAAATGGCTCTGAGCACTATGGGACTCAACTTCTGAGGTCATCAGTCCCCTAGAGCTTAGAACTACTTAAACCTAACTAGCCTAAGGACATCACACACATCCATGCCCGAGACAGGATTCGAACCTGCGACCGTAGCGGTCGCGCGGTTCCGGACTGTAGCGCCCAGAACCGCTCGGCCACTCTGGCCGGCGAGGTACAGAACAGTTGTTGATAAGATATGGGGCCATTTTGCTTGGTTAGGGTGTGGCTCCTTATTGCATACAAGAAACCGCTAAATGCGGAAGGATATGGACACAATCAGCAGCATTATGTACAGTAGAGGTACAGTTCGGAGACTACGCTCGTTTGTATTTGTATGACAATGCGCCCTGCCAAAGCAGTATCTTTGAGGTATGGACGGCAATATTCCTGAAATGGACTGGCCTGCCCAGACTACCGAACTGAACATAATGGCCGGCCGGAGTGGCCGTGCGGTTCTAGGCGCTACAGTCTGGAACCGAGCGACCGTTACGGTCGCAGGTTCGAATCCTGCCTCGCGCATGGATGTGTGTGATGTCCTTAGGTTAGTTAGGTTTAAGTAGTTCTAAGTTCTAGGGGACTGATGACCACAGAAGTTAAGTCCCATAGTGCTCAGAGCCATTTGAACCATTTTGCTCAGAGCCATTTTGAAGATAATGGCATGGCTTTGGGGTTTGTTACAACGTCGACTTCGCTCTAGACGCTAGTGTTCAACACAACTATCTTCTCTAGCTTCAGCCGTTGATTGGCTGCCATTCCTCCAAAGACATTCCGTCACCTCACTGAAAGTGTCCCCAGTAGAGTTATGACTGTCATAAAATGGGATGGTGGACACGATCCATATTAATGTCCTATAATAGGTGTCCAGCTGCGTTTGGTCAGACAGTGTAGATAGATAGACAGTCAACTGTGCAAGACCACCATACAAATTTCATATTCAATAGAAGAGTCTCTTTTTGATCAAAAGTATAACTACTTTGCTTCATTATTTTTTAAAAATTCCTGTTTTATTAGCGTTTCTATGAGAACCGCGTGGCACAAGTATCAGTATTTATTTTTTATTGATCCTGCTACATTTTGTTTAGCTAGTAATTTCCTTTCGGCTTGTATGTATGTATTAAACCGGGGACCTAGAAACGGCAAATGCTTCGTCCCGCCGTAGCCCTCAGTGGTTCACAACTCAACAACAGGCCACAGCAGTCCACCCACCCCACCGCCGCCCCACACCGAACCCAGGGTTATTGTGCGGTTCGGCCCCCAGTGGACACCCGCGGGAACGCCTCACACCAGACGAGTGTAACCCCAATGTTTGCTTGGTAGAGTAATTATGGTGTACGCATACGTGGAAACGGTGTCTGCGCAGCAATCGTCGACACAGTGTAACTGTGGCGGAATAAGGGGAACCAGTCCACATTCGCCGAGGTAGATGCAAAATCGCCTTATAAACCATCCACAGGCTGGCCGGCACACCGGACCTCGACACTAATCCGCCGGGCGGATTCGTGCCGGAAACCGCCACGCCTTCCCGCTCAGGAAGCAGCGCGTCAGACCGCGCGGCTAACAGGGCGGGCTTTTTCCTTTCGGCTTTCTTTATTTTAGTTTTAAGAACAATTTTCTTCTCAGTGCTTATACATTTTTAATAGAATAGTGAATGCTTTTACATAAGGCGGCACAAGCATTGAAAGTAACCGAACAGTACAGGTCGATGTAGTGCTGCTGTTAAGACATAGGACTTCATTTCAGGTGAAGCCAGGTTCAGAGCGTGTTTGTTATTTCGTCATTTAAGTATTCTTCAGGATTCCGATACTCCTGTATGCTTTTTAAACAAGGCGTGGTTGGATTCTTGCTCCGGACATAATCTAACCAATGTTAGTACAGACTAACGGAAAAAAAACATCGCCGCACCATGGAGGAGTTGTGCGACTAACTGAAGTTGCCAGGCGTGCTTCTACATCTAAAAGATTATGTCTGTTCAGATTTCGTACCAGTCGCATAAGAGTGGCGCTAGCAGTATCACTAGGAGAATGCAGATCAGGATTGCGTTAAATATACGTTGAAACGGTCGTGGGCGTTAGTTACCTTTGAGATTGGACGTGGAGAGTTGACGTTATTCAAGAATGCCTTTAAGGCGACAAAAACGCCATTAACAACACTCCCTTGAGTTTGAACGAGGTCGTGTAACAGGGCTAAGAGAAGCTAAATATTCCTTCGCGATATTGCAGAATGACTTGGCGGGAATGTAGCCACTCAGACAAGATTTCTGGCAGTGGTGATCGCGAGAATGTACAGTCGCAAGAGGACAGGACTCCCGACGATCATGTGGCACTAACGACAGGGAAGATCAACGTATTCGACTTACGACTCTGGCGCAGCATACTGCATCTGCAGCAGCAGTTGGCACAGTTAGCGCAGTGAATCATTGCACTGATACAAATGGGTTAACTCATGAACAGCTCCGAACCAGTCGCGCCGTCGAGTGCATTCCACTAATCCCAAACCACCGCCATTTGCAACTTCAGAGATGTCAAGCGAGAATGAACTGGAGTTCATGGTGGAGTTCTGTTGTGTTTTCTGAAGATAGCTGGTTCTGTTTCGGTGCCCACCGATGTCCACGTGTTAATTAGATGGAGGTCAACTGAGGGCGTGCAACCAACCTGTCTGTGGACTTGACACACTGGACCTCCACATGGAGATATAGTGTATGATAGCAGGAGCACTCTCGTGGTTATCCCACGTATCCTAACTGCAAATGTGCACGTCAGCCTCGCGATCTGACCTCTTGCGCTGCCATTCGTGAACAGGATTCCAGGGGCTGCTTTCCAACAGGATCACGCTCGCTTACGTATTGCTGTTGTAACCCAACATGCTCTATAGGGTATGGACATGTTACCTTGGCCCACTGTATCACTAGATCTGTCCTCCAATCGGGCACATGTGGAACATCATCGGGCGACACCTCCAGCGTCATCCACGAACAGCATTAACCGTCACTGTAGTGATCGGCCAAGTGCAACAGGCATGGAACTCCATCATCCCACATACTGTCGTCCGGCACCTGTACAACAATGCATGCACGTTTGCATGCATGTAGTCAGCATTCTTGCGGTTGTTGTTTTTGTGTGTTGTGGTCTTCAGTCCTGGGACTGGTTTGATGCAGCTCTCCATGCTACTCTATCCAGTGCGGGCTTCTTCATCTCCCAGTACCTACTGTAGCTTACATCCTTCTGAATTTGCTTAGTGTATTCATCTCTTGGTCTCCCTCTACGATTTTTACCCTCCACACTGGCCTCCAATACTAAATTGGTGATCCCTTGATGACTTAGAACATGTCCTACCAACCGATCCCTTCTTCTAGTCAAGTTGTGTCACAAACTCCTCTTCTCCCCAATTCTGTTCAATACCTCCTCATTAGTTATGTGATCTACCCATCTAATCTTCAGCATTCTTCTGTAGCACCACATTTCGAATGCTTCTATTCTCTTCTTGTCCAAACTATTTATCGTCCATGTTTCACTTCCATACATGGCTACACTCCATACAAATACTTTCAGAAACGATTTCTGACATTTAAATCTATACTCGATGTTAACAAATTTTTCTTCTTCAGAAACGCTTTCCTTGCCATTGCCAGTCTACATTTTATATCCTCTCTACTTCGACCATCATCAGTTATTTTGCTCCCCAAATAGCCAAACTCCTTTACTACTTTAAGTGTCTCATTTCCTAATCTAATTCCCTCAGCGGCACCCGACTTAATTCGACTACATTCTATTATCCTCGTTTTGCTTTTGTTGATGTTCATCTTATACCCTCCTTTCAAGTCACTATCCATTCCGTTCAACTGCTCTTGCAAGTCCTTTGCTGTCTCTGACAGAATTACAATGTCATCGGCAAACCTCAAAGTTTTTATTTCTTCTCCATGGATTTTAATACCTACTCCTAACTTTTCTTTTGTTTCTTTTACTGCTTACTCAATATACAGATTGAATAACATCGAGGATAGGCTACAACACTGTCTCACTCCCTTCCCGACCACTGCTTCCCTTTCATGCCCCTAGTCTCTTATAACTGCCATGTGGTTTCTGTACAAATTGTAATAACCTTTCGCTCCCTGTATTTTACCCCTGCCACCTTCAGAATTTGAAAGAGAGTATTCCAGTCAACATTGTCAAAAGCTTTCGGTAAGTCTACAAATGTTAGAAACGCAGGTTTGCGTTTCCTTAATCTTTCTTCTAAGATAAGTCGTAGGGTCAGTATTGCCTCACGTGTTCCAACATTTCTACGGAATGCAAACTGATCTTCCCCGAGGTCGGCTTCTACCAGTTTTTCCATTCGCCTGTAAAGAATTCGCGTTAGTATTTTGCAGCTGTGACTTATTAAACTGATATTTCGGTAATTTTCACATCTGTCAACACCTGCTTTCTTTGGGATTGGAATTATTAGATTCTTCTTGAAGTCTGAGGGAATTTCGCCTGTCTCATACATCTTGCTCACCAGATGGTAGAGTTTTGTAAGGACTGGCTCTCCCAAGGCTGTCAGTAGTTCTAATGGAGTCGTCTGTTATTACTGTACCAACATTTGACATTTTCAATGCCTTATTTCGCACTTACATTAACCTGTGGTCTTGCAATGTTAATTACTTAAATATGGTACCGAGACAAATGTATCCCCGAAATTTCGTTAGTCTACACGTCTTATTTTTCGGTACTGCGATTTTTTCTGTCAGTGTAGATGTGTTTCACGCCTAATGAACGTTTCTGTAGCACGTTCGTGATTAAGAATACATAAAAGGAAATAAATAAAGCATGAATGTTATTCGCCTTTCTGCAATATGAGAAGAAATCGTCTCTTCTACAGCCCCGGCGGCCAGTGTAATCGCGCAGCGATGGCTGGGCCAAGAATGTAGTGGCACGGCCCTCGCAGCGGCTCACGAGCTGAGCAAACAGCGAGGTGCTTTTAGCGAGCGTAACAGTTACCGGGCGGGCATTATGCTCGACCTAGGACCGTCCACGAGAAGGCCGGATGTTAGCTGCTGCTGCCTCTTCCCCTTCCACGCAGCTCATAAAGGACTCGAGACAGCGTTATCGACAGACACAGTTGTGCCAACATAGCCGACCCCGTTGCGTGATATTGCATGCGGACGTCGGAACGGAAACTGGACCGGGGAACTTTCGCAAACACGTGACGTAACTCATCAGCTCCCTAAGCAGTAATTATAGTTTTTATCAAATAAGGCTTATCCGTCGGCTAGAGGCGCAGCTAATCGTCACCGACGACTGTACCAAATGTAGGCTACTAAAGGTCGTTGATTAGTTCCTCTTACACCTATTTGTGACGTACAGAGATAATGTATCAGTTTTCGAATATTAAACAAAGCGGAATCGATACTCTAAACACGTTGTTAAAGTTGTTAACTCGTTTTGCACAAATGGGTGCACAGGGTGCACCTGACTTTGCTGTAAGAGTAATTGTTAACTTTGGGAACAAAGTTCTGGAAGTAACACATGTGTTATATTTTCATTTACTGTTGTCCTGAGAATCAGTGCAATGGGTTAACTTCCCACTCAGGCAAAAAGCACTTATTGCACAAAAGAAAATTCGAATCATTTGCTGGATTCACACATTTATAGACCTGTTTAAGCAATCGAAAATATTAAATACTGTCTCAGTACTTTTTTAACTGAAGAAATTGTTAATTTTTGCAGTTTGGCAGTCACAGACACAAATAAAATTATAGAAGTAAATATGGTGTTCTTTGCTTCTAGTGAATCTAATTTGCTCACGGTACACAGCTGTAAAAGTCACTGAAAATCAGTCTGTGGAATTAAAATGTATATTGAAGTTATTCTTCCATCTGTATCATAGAGGAATTCTTGAACAGAAGCTAGCAGCCAATTAAAAACTTGAAAATGGTCAGCATGTACTCATAAATAACTTTGTTGTTGTCCTCTATGCAATCTTTTATTGCGATAACGTTTTCCAGTACATCAGACTATACAGGTTTTATTGTGTCGATGTTCTCGAGAACATCAGACTATACGCGATGAGCAGTATTTCTTTGGGATAACTCCGGATACACACTGCAAAAACGAGATTGCAAGTATCTGTCGAAACACAAGAGAAAATGCGCCTGACGACTCTTAGAGACATCCTGTATATATGTAGTGGCGAATATTGATCACGGTAAAGCTAACGAAACAGAGCTCAAAGAAAGTGAAACTGCAGTACAAGATGATCTTTATTCAACAGTATAATCGCTTCGATCATAATTTCAGAAATAGCATTTATCATTTAATGAAGTATAGAACACTGCTATTTCCATTAAGAATATGACTGTTATTGAGAAGTTTTTATCAGACATGGCTGTCAACTATAGCGTAGTGCAGCTAAGGGCGATATTTTAATTAGATAAACTATAACAGAATCTTCTTAAACGTGTGATATGTAGGCATACAGAGAAACATACAGAGAACAGAAAAACACACACACACACACACACACACACACACACACACACACAAACACACACACACACACACACACACACACACACACACACACACACACCAAAAAAGTTTTGCATCACCCCAGTTCCCAGAACTTCTGAAGATAGACGTTGACTGTGGATATTGTATCACAAACACAGTCCCTTTGACTGTTCAGAGATGTCACTAAACCCGCCAAAAGATGTAAACAACCATGCATGAGCAGCGCCTATTGGACGGAGGGGATCAGACAGCCGATCAGTTCCAGTCATTCGACGAGGAAGGAAGTACACGGCTCGTGTTGACTATAGTTCAACCATGCTTATACGGTCAATACCGCGGTTCGACAACGTCCGCATTGTTACTCTGTGCCAGGAAGGGCTCTCAACAAAGGAAGTGTACAGGCGCCTTGGAGAGAACCAAAGCGATGTTGTTCGGACATTGAGATACAGAGAGACAGGAACTGTCGATGACATGCCTCGCTCAGGCCACCCAAGGGCTACTACTGCAGCGGATGGCCGCTACGTACGGATTATGGCTTGGAGGAACCCTGACAACAACGCCACCATGTTGAATAATGCTTTTCGTGCAGCCACAGGACGTCGTGTTACGAGTCAAACTACGCGCAATAGGCTGCATGATGAGCAACTTCATTCCCGATGTCCAAGGCGGGGTCCATCTTTGCAACCACGACACCAAGCAGCGCGGTACAGATGGGTCCAAGAACATGCTGAAAAGACCGCCCGGATTGGAATCACGTTATCCTCACCGATGAGTGTTGCAGATGCCTTCAATCAGGCAATCGTCGGAGATGTGTTTGAAGGCAACACGGTCAATGCCTCAGACACACTGTCCAGCGAATGAAGCAAGGTGGAGATTCCCTGCTGTTTTGGGATGGCATTATGTGGGGCCAACGTACGCCGTTGGTGGTCATGGAAGGCGTCATAACGACTGTATGATACGTGAATCCATCCGAGATTTAGTGCAACCATATCGGCAGGGTATTGGCGTGCCATTCGTCTTCATGGACGACAATTCGCGCCCACATCGTGCACATCCTGTGAATGACTTCCTTCATGAGAACGTCATCGCTCGACTAGATTGGCCAGCATGTTCTTAGGACATGAACCCTATTGAGCATGCCTGGGATAAACTGAAAAGGGCTGTTTATGGACGACGTGACCAACCAACCACTCTGACGGATCCACGCCATATCGCCGTTGAGGAGTGGGACAATCTGGACCAACAGTGCCTTGATGAACTTGTGGATAGTATGCCAGGACGAATACAGGCACGCATCAATGCAAGATAACGTGCGACTGGGTATTAGAGGTACCGGTGTGTACAGCAATCTTTACCACCACCTCTAGAGGTCTCTCACTGTTGTGGTACAACATGAAATGTGTGGTTCTCATGAGCAATACAAAGGGGTGAAATTATGTTTATGTTGACCTCTATTCCAATTTTCTGTACAAGTTCCGGGACCGAGGTAATGCAAAACTTTTGTTGATGTGTGCTCAGGGAAAGAATGACGTCTATCATATGAAAAACATTCCTTGCAGCCCGAGGAAGAAAATCGTGTTGTTGGAACATATGTCTAGCAAAGTTTTGAAGAAATGTGACTACACTCTTTCAACAATATTTCACGTTTGTTAACGATGAGTTACACACAATTTGAAACAGCTGGGATCCCCGTATAATGCACTCCAGGAGAAGATCACGTTCATAGCATCTGATGTCCTTAAGACTCGTCTACGTGATCAGAGATTAATTGATAAACACTCAATACATTGGTATCTTCGCCATAGTGGACATCACAGGCGAGAGTTGGCAATTTTCCACAAAGGCTTTATTTATTTTGGCCCCTTCTTCGTTCCACAACTGAATTCGGTTCTTTAGACCATTGGCGAGTGTTTACCTGTTTAAGGAGCACACTACCTTTCCAACAAGATGCGGGAACACATTTTGCATGGTCTATACGTGTATAGTTATTCTGAATATCTAAAAAAACTGATTAAAATTAAAAATGAAGTCATTGAAAGGATGTGGTTCTATGAAGTGGGAATGGTCGAAAATTTAATAATCTCACTTTGTGTGTAGTCAGTATAAATAATCTTACTTTCCCGTGAGTTACGTCTTACGTAATTTATCTCTGCATTGCTGCTGTTCGATTAACTATTCACGACTTAACACTGCAAACCGTAATACTGCGAAATACGTGAGAGTAAACGTTTGGAACGACTAAAAGTTGATTGGCCACGTAAAACAAATAGTAGGAAGAGCAGATGCTGTGCCGAGATTTACTGGGAGATTCTTAAGCGAATGTAATTCATCCAAGAAAGAATTGGCCTAAATAACAGCCGTTCGACCAGTTCATCGCTGTTACCAACTTGGCCTAGTAGAAGAGAGAGAAGATCGAACGGAGAGCGGCGCGTTTCGTAAATTCATCGTGTACTCGGTGCGACAGCACTACGGAGATGCTCAAGCAGAAGCTACAGGAGAGGCATTTTCCACGACGGAGAGGTTTAATCTGGAAACTTTGAGAGTGTATGTTCCGGGAAGAATCGTGCAGCATATTACTTGCACCAACATACGTCTCGCGAAATGATCACGAGGAAATCAGTGAAATTGGGGCTCATAAGAAGGTTTACTGACTCATTCTTGCCACGCGACGTTCGTGATTTGAAAAGAGAAGGAGGAAAGCAGCCTCAGGTTGCTTATGGAATATACATGGTGGGAAGAGACACTTTATTGCAGTTTGTAAGTTTGTTGCAGGGTAGCTTGTGCTGAGAAATAATTATTAAGAAAATCCATACGTTGCGTCGCTTCAGAGCTAATTAGCATTGATTTTAGCCAATCAAGCCGGTGCACGCAAATTCAGACGGCCCGTCAGATACATTTATTCTCAGTTTTTCTCATATCTTAGAGGATAACGCACCAGACTGCTCAGCCTTCGGCTCGGGTTCGATCCTTACTACCGTTCCATGTCCAATTTTTGTGTCATTGTCTTTATCGGGTTTAGGAAACCCAACGAAGAACATGCTTGGCGACACTGCCATTGGCAGGCCGCTTAAATTTTGACGCCCAACGGCCTGATTGGTTAACATAATTGCTAATTAACTCGGAAACGGCGCAACGTATGGAATTTCTCTCTTACCAATTATTTCTCAGTAGGACGTACCCTGCAATATCCTTACAAGCCTTTCAGACTGTTTCTGCCCACCCTGTATATGTAGATGCAGATGGACCGTCGTCCAAGTCTGTGCTCCGCGCGTGACTTGGCTGTCAGCGTCACGCACGACACTATTTCACCCGACTGAATATACAGTTCCAGGTGCCACCTGCTTGTATAATGTAACTCCTTCCACCGTTTTGCTGCTGCAGAGATGACTGATGCTACTGTCCTTTAACGTACAAAAGATTTCAGAATGATTTAAAATAGTGTCTTATTTTTCTTTAAAAAGACATAGCCTTGTCCCTGCACCCACATCTTCCTCACTTGAGCTGTCCTCTTCATCTCCATCTATGAAGAACGTCACATCTCACTAATGATTTTTAAACAAGATGTTTTCGACCGATCGCTCGTTTTATTCCCTACGACCTTGCCTTCGAAAGTGTTTTGTAGAAGAATATCGTATCTAATTAAGTATCCAATAAGTTTTGCTTTGCGCTAACCTGTAACTGCAATGATCCTTTTTTCTCTCCTGTTTTTCGTAGAACCGTTTCATTAGTTTTTTATGTCCATTTCCCTAATTGTTGTAATTCTCCTCGATAACCACATTTCCCCAGCTTCGAAGCGAGCTTGCGCCTTCTTTGCTACCGTACAGGTTTCACATCCGTATGTCACGGTTCACCACATAAAGGCCTTTACAAATCTTTTCTTAATGTTGAAGAAGACGTGCTTGTTCAGTAGAGGGTTGTTCTTATTTTTGAAGGCACTCCTGACAATGCTATTCATCTCTTGATTTCCTTGAAACATCTATTGTTTTCTTCCACTATGCTACCGATCCCCACTGCCCCTTCTCTCCCTGAACAATGGCACGGCAGCTGTGTAACATACTATTCCTCAATATCAGCTCCTATTCAGTCAACAAACATCTTTTCATGCACACCCTCTCCCTACACCATACTGATGCTTTCATCCTGAATGAAACTTTCCTCCACCATCATCATACTCTCCGCACTTCTCCACACATCCTTCAATCCGCTCCCCATGGCCCCAGGCGGAGACCATCACAAGAACCTCCTCGTTCGGCCACAACCCCTCTACAACCCTCCTACGGACCACATTCTCACTTTTCCCCAAAACCACCACTGCTACTTCTGTCACTGACGTACATCCCATCCTATTCGACTTCCTCACCCACATAGACAATACCTTTGCCACCTATATTCTTGCCACTGACCTTAACATCGAAAGACTGTCCCATGCTGACCTCCAGCTGTGGAACCGGTATACTGACACACTCCATGATGATATAGTCCCACTCCCATTACATTCCCGCCCTGAAAGCAATTCCACTACTGATGTTATCCGCACCTCTCCTAACCTCCTAGGGCGCGTTACTGCAGCAGTCCTCGACACCATCGGAAGCGACCACCCCGTGTTCTACTCACCATTCGCTACACCGCACATCCTACCGTACATCCACTCCTTCAGACCCTCCCAAACAAACCCAGGAGTACTCCCGTACCAACTGGGATGCCTACAGGGGATTCAATGCTACCGATCTCTGAAGCCATCCCTTATCCTTCCAAGACTCCCATGACATCTGCCATGCTCCATCTTCCTACAACAGACCTTCTCACGCGCCATAGCTCTCCGCATTCCTACGAGACCAGTCTATTCACACTGCCCGCACTGCCTCGACGTGCTCTCCAACCTTTCCGTGACTCCGTGAATCCCGTCGTCTTTGACGATTCTTCCTGCAGACCCAGAGCCACACTGCCCGTATACTTTTCCAGGCGCTGGAAGGCATTTCACTGCATTACTGGCAAGAACCCTGCTCCCTCCTATCCCCTCTCCCCGACAATCCAAGCAAAGCCAATCATTTGGCGTCCTATCTCTGACACCTTAACCATCCCAGATGACCCCCATTTCGATTACTCCTTATTCCCGACTGTGCACGAGCGTATCAATACTTCCCTCCCACCCCTCTCTCCTAGCTTCCAGTGCCTCGGCAACATCACACCGACAGAACTCAATAATTCAATAACACAAGACATTCAACAGATATACCACAAACGCAACACGGCTCCCAGTCACGACTGTATCATCTACAGACACCTGAAAGAATGCCCCTTCTCCTTCCTGGACATCCCAGCCACCCTTTACAATGTAATCCTACACGCAAGTTTGTATCCTGAGCCGTGTAAAACCTCTAGAATCCTCTTCCTCAAACCTAATAAGCCTGCCACTGACACCTCCTCCTATTGTCCCATCAGCTTACCCTCCGTGTTTAGCAAAGTCCTTGAGTCCATTCCCTCCCAACGTATCCATAAATAGCTACGAGAACACCTACCCATTCCTGTCCATCAATGTGGCTCCATCGCAACTTATCCTCTGATGACCAGCTCCTGTAACTTACGCATCTCCTCTCTCCCTAAATCAACAACCGCAAATCTGTCGTTTTTGTCCTTAGTTCTTGAGAAAGCTTATGGCCGTGTATGACATTCTGGGCTCCTCTTTAAGCTCCAAACCTATTCCCTTCCCACAAATTCTATCCGCCTCTTGGCCTCTTTTCTCTGTAACCGCCCATCTTACGTGACCGTCAACAACCCATATATTCCATTCCACTGCAGGTGCGCCCTAAGATTCTGTCCTCTCGCCTCTGCTGTATGTCCTCTACACTGCCGATATGCCCAAGCCCCCTCCTCTTGTTCATCTCCTCCAGTATGCCGATGGCACTGCCTTCCTCACCCTCTACCCCACCTTCCAGAAATCCCAACTATCCCTCCAGCTCCACCTCAATCAGTTCGCCTCCTGGTGCAACCAGAAGCTCCTGAAAATCAACCCTACCAAAACGCAGGCAATAATTACAGGCCGAACTACCCACGACTTTTACACTGCCATTTACGGCTGTTCTATCCAGTTAACTAACACCCTAAAATACCTCGGACTAACAGTTGATCGCCTACTAACATGGAAGCCCCATCTACTAACCATTGATCAGGAACACCATACTAGACTAAAATTACTAAAACTACTAACCAGCCGGACATGGGGATTGTACTATTTCACAGTCCTCCAAACCTATAAATCTCTGATCCGTCCCATCCTCTGCTATGCAAATATGGCATGTGTTTCCGCTCCTCTCTCCTTTTATCACACCCTACAGATCCTCTAACACCATGCACTCCGCCTAGCCTATCAAATCCGCTTACCCTCCCCCACACGCTTCCTCTACCAATGTATAAAATTTCCCTCCCTCCTACTCCATCTTGAACATCTCCGAATATCCTACGTTACCTTCAAACTCTATACTACCCAGCCCTCAGCTTCCCCCCTGATCACTGCTCGTGGCATTCCGCCATGCCCCTACAGCCCCATTCCCCCAGCGTCACACCTCAATACCTTCCACATCCTCTCCCGACGGAACGTTAATCGCCTTCCCTTACCTGACCATGAAATCCGCCCTGATATATACCAACCCTGCCAGATCTGAATGAACCCACCCCATCTCCTCCAGTCAGGCCTCCCTTCCTCTCAACTCCTCTCCAATCACATTCTAAGCCTTGGTCCGGTATGGCATCCCTTAAGCACTACCCCAACTGCTAAATCCGCATGATACCCCTCTTCCTCGATGTCTAGGCCCACTCATAGCTTCACACTGGTCTTTTACTACTTTTAACTTATGCTCTTTCTCCTGTCTTATCTTTCGTGGAACATTCCGTTGCCGTTTCGTCTGTTCCAACCTTTTAATTCATCAACTACTCCGCCTTTTATATTTTAAATTATTCACACGAATCTATGTCTTTCTACAAGGGTCGTTCAATAAGTAATGACTCACATTTTTTTCTCAGCATATACTTATTGTTAAGTGTCAGAATTTGGTGACAATATACATCATATCTTGTCCATGTCCTATTTCTCTACGTAGTCTACATCACGTTCTATGGCCGTACGAGAATGTTGTGGAAGAGCATGAATTCCCTGCTGGTAAGAGCTCTTATCCTGTGGGCGTAGCGATGTTTTCGCTGTATGTCACATTCTCGTCATCTTCAAAGTGTGTTCCCCGTAGAGAACCTTTAAGCGGCCCAAAGAGATGGAAGTCCGAGGGTGCCAGGTCTGGACTGCAGGGTGGATGAGGCAATGATGTCCAAGCAAATCTGGCGATGTGTTCTCGGGTTCTCAGATTTTTGTGTCGGCGTTCATTATTGCGGACGCACTTCCACTGCTGACCGACAACTGTAGAGCCAATTGTCTAATTGTGATGCACCGGTCGGCACGAATAATGGCATACGCACGATTCAGCACGCGTGGAGCAGTGGCTGTGACATGACGTACGGAGTGTGGGGGTGCAGCATCGCCATACAGCACGCTGCTTGTAGCTTGAGTGGTATGTAGATGCCATTTTGACGCTGTACAACGGCTCTGCCATCTACCAGAACTGTTCGAAACTTCATCGGCGCACATAAAAACATCAAATGTAAAGCACAGACAAGGACGTTTGTATATGTATATTAACTACTTTTTAAAAATGTGGCGCATTACATATTGAACGACCCTCGTATTGTGTCAAACACACATTTGTCACTCTAACGTGTCCAGTTTTTGTACTCTTTTTCTAACTGTTTGCCCTCATATGGCTTAGGAGCGGCGAATTGTATCCACTGACAGTCCACCCCCACCCCGTATGGGGAGAGGGAAGTAAAATGACAAACAAGAAAATGCTACAGAGGTATTGAAATTCGGTTCTTTCGTCAAGTTCCTCACTGCCTAATCTGTGGCCAGGCCATGCGCCTACCGCGCCTGCAATCCAAACTACATCGCAGTTACGCAGGCAGCCTGCTTTCTTACAGAACATATTCAGGGACTGGCGCGGCACACACTACCACCAGACTGCGACCGAGGCGCCTGGGGCCTCTTTCTTCCGGCAGCGACGTGACAGGAAGCAAGGCTGAATGTATCATGGCACCGAGGGCTATATTTAGAGTCGCGCACGGGTCACGGGCAGCGATTTCCGATCAACGAGCTTCCTGGGTCAGGCGCCCAATGCTTATTGCAGTTCCACCGTCAGGAGACCAATCCAGGGGTCGTAGCTACGCTGCAATCGCCGTTCGAGCCATCTTCCTCCTCCATATCCTGCAGCGTGGCCACTCTACAGAAAGACTGATTCTTGATTTCTTAATATTTCTGTGATTGCCAGTTGTTTGGCCTTGCCGGACAAAGAACTTTTTTCTTTGGAACTTATACTCTGACAATTCCCTACCTGATTCTTGTCAGACTTAGAATTTCTACCGGACTTTGTCGTCATCCTAAACATGTCGTGGATTTTGAACAGACTTAGTTACTTTTGTAAGTCAGTCGACAGTTTTACTAGAACTGTGTTTACCTGGAGTGTCTAAAGAACTTATAATCGTAGTTGGCCGGCCGCGGAGGCCGAGCGGTTCTAGGCGCTCAGTCCGGAACCGCGCGACTACTACGGTCGCAGGTTCGAATCCTGCCTCGGGTATGGATGTGTGTGATGTCCTTAGGTTAGTTAGGTTTAAGTAGTTCTAAGTTCTAGGGGACTGATGACCACAGCTGTTAAGTCTCATAGTGCTCAGAGCCATTTGAACCATTTTTATAATCGTAGTTGTTTTCCTACATGTTAGAGACAAGGCTGAATTCAGCACTTTGTGTTCCTCGTTACCAGACAGTTGGACTATATTATGTTCTACGCAGAAGACTTCATTTGGGATTTTCCTTTACTAAGATAGTTCAGACCTATAAACTTCGTTTTCTCCTTCCAGGAGTTGAAAGATTGCTTGTGCTTAGACAAGCGAGTTTGGGTTGTTTCATTATTCCCAAGATTTGTCACTGTTAAACTGAATTGTGTTCCTAATCAAATAAACTTTGTCCGTTTGTTTACACCTTTGTTTACTTGAGTACCGCATACGGCGGGCACTTAAACTATTATCTCCACCTCGTTCCTTGTCTATAACCGCGACATTCATCTTCTTGGTATTTAGTTTTAGCTTTGTTATCTCTTCATTTAAGACCTTAGACATTATATTTAACTCGTTCTCCGAGTCTGCCGTTATTGTATTGTCATCGGCAAATCTGATTCAGTGAATAAGAATACCAATAATTTTGAATCCAGTTATCTTTCTTTCGTTGTTGCGATTGCCTTATCGATGAACATACTAAATAAGATGATAGTGAGTATCCCTGTCTTACATTCCTTCTGATTTTTTATTCTTTCAAAATAATATAGACAGCGTAAATATGCCAAAAACACAAATTTATTTGGTTCTGTATGTCCACCCACTCTACAAGACTGCCATAGAACAGTTTATTTGTTTTTCATATAGTCTTCCGTCTGTGTCAAGTCAAAGTAACTTTGTAAATGAAATACATTTTGCTCAAGGGAGCATCTATCGAGTACAAAAAATACGAATCGAAATATATAAATATACAGTGCTATTTTCATCTAGGAAACTAAACAGATTGCGTTATGTGGCAGCATGGGGATACATGACACTGTTAAACCACTATATTGCACAATGACGAGACAAATGCAGAATACCCATATTACTAAAGGTAGTCAGTGGAATGAACTTCAAAACCAAATGATGCAGAAGAGGAAAAACTGAAGATGGGAACATCGACGAACCGTTGTCTTTGTTGGAAGTTGTCGATTTCATATTTAATTTAGTTTTGAAATAGGTAGTGACTTTTTGCCAATCACTGTGACAAGATATAACATTTTGGTACACCTTTAGTGTGGCATTCAGCAATAAACGCCTCACAAGTGCTGCTGTCATATAGACAGACTGCTTCAATCGCTCGCTGTATATGTGAACCTAATTGGATGAAGGTATACGCACAAAAACCACAAACCTGAAAACTGGAACAACTTTATCAGTCACCAGATGTCGGTTGGGAAAAAAGAGCGCTTGAGCAAATGATTATCCGTTCCGCTGCGACGAGGTCCTAAGATTCAAAGCACTAGCCCAGTCGCACAGGGACTGAGCAGGATACTCGTCTTGGCCTTTCCTTTCTTTAATGTTCTTTATTCATACTCTGCTGCAGCGATTTAGGGAAACAGTGGAACATCTGCACTGAACAGCACAATTACAGGCTCAGCCAGTAATAGTCTGCCACTATCACGTGGAAGTTTGAAATATGGCTCAAAGTTGGCTGCAGTCTTCCTTTGTAGTGGTGCAAAAGCGTGAAGCGTGGCGCCCTGCGACGTCACCCTCAGGCTCAGTGATGCTTCAGGCATTAAGGTGTCTGCACGTGCGATAGAAGGCTAGAGCTTAGCAGTTTGTGTAAGGTGGGTAAATGACGTCACGTTAAGACAGTTCTACACCCATTCAACAAAGTGGTGCTTCGCTGCTGCTCTAGAGCCTGAGGCGGGGAACCACTTCGAAACACCTAGATTCCCCGATGCTATTCAATCTGTATATTGAGCAAGCAGTAAAGGAAACAAAAGAAAAGTTCGGAGTAGGTATTAAAATCCATGGAGAAGAAATAAAAACTTTGAGGTTCGCCGATGACATTGTAATTCTGTCAGAGACAGCAAAGGACTTGGAAGAGCAGTTGAACGGAATGGACAGTGTCTTGAAAGGAGGTTATAAGACGAACATCAACAAAAGCAAAACGAGGATAATAGAATGTAGTCTAATTAAGTCGGGTGATGCTGAGGGAATTAGATTAGGAAATGAGACACTTAAAGTAGTAAAGGAGTTTTGGTATTTGGGGAGCAAAATAAGTGATGATGATCGAAGTAGAGAGGATATAAAATGTAGACTGGCAATGCCAAGGAAAGCGTTTCTGAAGAAGAGAAATTTGTTAACATCGAGTATTGATTTAAGTGTCAGGAAGTCGTTTCTGAAAGTATTTGTATGGAGTGTAGCCATGTATGGAAGTGAAACATGGACGATAAATAGTTTAGACAAGAAGAGAATAGAAGCTTTCGAAATGTGGTGCTACAGAAGAATGCTGAAGATTAGATGGGTAGATCACATAACTAATGAGGAGGTATTGAATAGAATTGAGGAGAAGAGGAGCTTGTGGCACAACTTTACTAGAAGATGGGATCGGTTGGTAGGACATATTCTGAGGCATCAAGGGATCACAAATTTAGTACTTGATGGCAGCGTGGAGGGAAAAAATCGTAGAGGGAGACCAAGAGATGAATACACTAAGCAGATTCAGAAGGATGTAGGCTGCAGTAGGTACTGGGAGATGAAGAAGCCCGCACAGGATAGAGTAGCATGGACAGCTGCATCAAACCAGTCTCAGGACTGAAGACAACAACAACAACAACAACAACAACAGATTCCGCTTGCCGGCAAGCAGGTGTTAGAGTAGCAGGGAAGCGTCACTCAGCTGAATGGATGTCTAAGTCTCTCTACAGGTACATTTTTAAAGTGCTCAAGAAAGGTGCGCGGCTGGCATCGAGGTGGTTGCCGAAACGAGAGTTCTAGGTACACCTATTGCCGTTTTATCATCGGTACACGTGTCAGACATGTTATCCGCCCCCGCCGAGCCCGAGGATGACATAAGAGGGCGCTAAGCTTTTTCACCATTACAGAGGAAGATTGTAGGCACGTATGACCCAAATTTCAAGCTTCTGCGTCGCAGTGGAAGACAGTTACGGGGTTTCGAAAAAGCGACCATTTTAACCTTCTGACTGCTGTGTTGACGTAACTCCTTGAACCACTAGAGTGGGAAGGGGGGGGGGGGGAGGGGAAGTGTGGGAGTAGGGTGGCTTGATCAAAAATGAAAGTGACAGTAGTGGGAGCTAAAGATGACCAACGGTTTAGCAAAAATAGCATGTCTGTCGCGGGTAGTTCGAGGCATGAGCCGTTTATCTTGGCGTAGTTTCGGAAGAAGACAATGTTAATGCTGGTATCGTGGGATCGAGTCCTCATGGGGAAACTCTTTTCTTTAATTTTATATTCTTATCTTTCTTACACTGCAAATAAACCGAGATGGTGCTCAATATATTGCATCTGATTCGTTGAAACCCTGTGTGGAGAAGAACAACTTCCGTCTGTTAACTGACTCGTAGGGAGGACAAACATACTCTTATACGACGATCGAGGTGAATGAGGACTGGCGTTGTGCAGTCCGCTAGTGCAACCCCGCGACGTATAATTTTATCTTAAACTAAATAATTTGATCAGAAAGCTTCAAAACTGTTATCACGTAGAGAGGAAAAGTAAATCACATCCAGAGAAGAGTGCATCAAAGTATATTCCACTGTACGCTACATCACGAACTATCCAAACCAACATTTTTCGAAATGTGTTACCCGTGGTTCGCTGCCAAATTGGAACTGTGTAATGAGAGAACCTTCTACGGATGTAAACCAAATTTGTTTCTCTGTAGAAACAAATCAATCACTTAATTGTAAAAATTACGGCGTTTATACTGAGTGCAAGCTGCCGAGAATATTACTGCTCCCCTGTTTTTATAATGAATGTTTCTTCAAAATACGTAAAACAACTGAAAAATAATAGAATTTTCTAATTTTATATTCAAAGCTCTCTTGTACAGCTTACAATATCTTCCTGTAAATTTATTTGCAATCCCAAATTTTCCTTTACCTTTCATTCTACGAAAATAGTAATACATACATTACAATGAGAATTATTTCGATTTAATTTCAGTGTAAATAACATAAAAATTGAAAATAAAAAGTTTCTCCAGAGCGGCTGCAACTTATGACAGGCGCATTACCGTTCTCTACTCTTTCAGCTGCACCAGCCGTTGCCTTGTAAATACGCAAACGTAAACGGTCCATGCCTCCCCTGACTTGCGCTCAGAATGTTATTTTTTTCAAAACGCGTGGCCATCTGAAGCCCCAACTTACGTCACTTTCATTTCTAGTCAAGCTCTGCGTATACCGTAAACTTAGATTGCAGAAACGAAACCTTTAAGGTCTTCCGCTGACATTGTAATTTTATCAGAGATGACAAAAGGCTTGGAAGATCATTTGAACGGATTGTATAATCTTGGGGGAAAAAAGTTATAAGACGAACAACAGTAGTAACATAATGGTAATTGAGTGTAGTAAAATTGAACAAGTGGTGCTTAGCGAGTTAGATTGGGAAATGAGACACTGAAAACAGTGTACTGGTTTTACTGTTTGGGCAGCTGGTAACTGACGCCGACCGAATTAAAACGAATACAAAATGCAAACTGGCCATAACAAGAAGAATAATTCTGAAAAACAGAAATATTGCTACATATAATTTAAATGTTAGGAAATCTCTTCCAAAATTAATTTTCTGTCTTGTGGCCATACATACAACTGTAACGTGGAAGAAATGCAGTAGATACAAGATACTTGAGTAAAAGAAGGGATCGTTTGAAAGAACACATACTGAGCATCAAGGAATAGTTTAGTTTAGGAAGAGAGTTCAAAATGGTTCAAATGGCTCTGAGCACTATGGGACTTAACATTTGAGGTCATTAGTCCCCTAGAACTTAGAACTAGTTAAACCTAACTAACCTAAGGACATCACACACACCCATGCCCGAGGCAGGATTCGTACCTGCGACCGTAGCGGTCGCGCGGTTCGAGGCTGAAGCGCCTAGAACCGCTCTGCCACACCGGCCGGCCTTGGAGGGGAGTGTGGGTGGTAAAAATTGTACTGGGTGGCCCAGGTTTAATTACAGTAACAAGGTTCAAGTGCATGCAGGTTTAAATAGTAATGGAGTAATGAGGCTTGCTCGGGATACATAAACATGAAGGGCTGCATCGCATCATTGAAGAGCACAACAAAAATAACATGAAAATTTCGAGAAATCTTAGACATACACTCCTGGAAATGGAAAAAAGAACACATTGACACCGGTGTGTCAGACCCACCATACTTGCTCCGGACACTGCGAGAGGGCTGTACAGGCAATGATCACACGCACGGCACAGCGGACACACCAGGAACCGCGGTGTTGGCCGTCGAATGGCGCTAGCTGCGCAGCATTTGTGCACCGCCGCCGTCAGTGTCAGCCAGTTTGCCGCGGCATACGGAGCTCCATCGCAGTCTTTAACACTGGTAGCATGCCGCGACAGCGTGGACGTGAACCGTATGTGCAGTTGACGGACTTTGAGCGAGGGCGTATAGTGGGCATGCGGGAGGCCGGGTGGACGTACCGCCGAATTGCTCAACACGTGGGGCGTGAGGTCTCCACAGTACATCGATGTTGTCGCCAGTGGTCGGCGGAAGGTGCACGTGCCCGTCGACCTGGGACCGGACCGCAGCGACGCACGGATGCACGCCAAGACCGTAGGATCCTACGCAGTGCCGTAGGGGACCGCACCGCCACTTCCCAGCAAATTAGGGACACTGTTGCTCCTGGGGTATCGGCGAGGACCATTCGCAACCGTCTCCATGAAGCTGGGCTACGGTCCCGCACACCGTTAGGCCGTCTTCCGCTCATGCCCCAACATCGTGCAGCCCGCCTCCAGTGGTGTCGCGACAGGCGTGAATGGAGGGACGAATGGAGACGTGTCGTCTTCAGCGATGAGAGTCGCTTCTGCCTTGGTGCCAATGATGGTCGTATGCGTGTTTGGCGCCGTGCAGGTGAGCGCCACAATCAGGACTGCATACGACCGAGGCACACAGGGCCAACACCCGGCATCATGGTGTGGGGAGCGATCTCCTACACTGGCCGTACACCACTGGTGATCGTCGAGGGGACACTGAATAGTGCACGGTACATCCAAACCGTCATCGAACCCATCGTTCTACCATTCCTAGACCGGCAAGGGAACGTGCTGTTCCAACAGGACAATGCACGTCCGCATGTATCCCGTGCCACCCAACGTGCTCTAGAAGGTGTAAGTCAACTACCCTGGCCAGCAAGATCTCCGGACCTGTCCCCCATTGAGCATGTTTGGGACTGGATGAAGCGTCGTCTCACGCGGTCTGCACGTCCAGCACGAACGCTGGTCCAACTGAGGCGCCAGGTGGAAATGGCATGGCAAGCCGTTCCACAGGACTACATCCAGCATCTCTACGATCGTCTCCATGGGAGAATAGCAGCCTGCATTGCTGCGAAAGGTGGATATACACTGTACTAGTGCCGACATTGTGCATGCTCTGTTGCCTGTGTCTATGTGCCTGTGGTTCTGTCAGTGTGATCATGTGATGTATCTGACCCCAGGAATGTGTCAATAAAGTTTCCCCTTCCTGGGACAATGAATTCACGGTGTTCTTATTTCCATTTTCCAGGAGTGTATATACCCTTGACTATTACTAGTAAATACAAATAATATTGGTAACACTTGTTCAACTACTTATGTATCTTTACAATTAAATAACGTACGATTTTATCTGAAAGCTTGTACCTTTAACTTCATTAGAGCTTTACCAACTAAAATGATGAAAATTCTGTAATCAGACATTGTCTCGATTGTTGATGCGATGTATATGTTCGCTGGCAAATTGTTTAAATTTTATGTACTTCTACTGGTATTGAAGTTTATGTTTTGCTCACCATGGATACTACCGTTGAAAAACCAGCACGTTGTTATCAAATTATCTTGAGATGATTCAGCCGGTGGTTATAGGTGCTACAGTCTGGAACCGCGCGACCGCTACAGTCGCAGGTTCGAATCCTGCTTCGGGCATGGATGTGTGTGATGTCCTTAGGTTAGTTAGGTTTAAGTAGTTCTAAGTTCTAGGGGACTGATGACCCCAGAAGTTAAGTCCCATAGTGCTCAGAGCCATTTAAACCAATTTTTTGAGATGATTCAGGTGGTGAGCGTGTTTGATTATTGAGTTTCGTATGCCATTTCCAAGAGTTCAGTACAGTTAAAGGTAACTGAAAACCTTATGTTCCATGGATATGTTGCTCTTTCAGCTTAATGGATGTGGTGCTAAGATTATGTTACCATGTCGACGAAAACGTATAACAAACTAGTTGTAACATCGCTTACATTTAACACATTTATACGGGACCCGGTGACTCAGTACCGACTACTGCTTCATAGACGTCGAATTCGATCACCAGTTATTCTTAGGGTCTTTATATGTCACTACTGTCCCCTAAGGATGGGGAAAATGGACCGGTTAAAACACACACCTCTATTTTAGTGCTAAATAATAGGTATTTTTCGGTATTTATCTGCCGCAGTGGTAACACCGGTTCTCGTCAGATTATCGAAGTTAAGCGGTATCGTGCGTAGCTAACACTTGGATGGGTCCATCGAGTGCTGTTGGCAAGCGGGCAAGAGGGGTACACTCCGCCCTTGTGTGGCCAACTGAGGAGCTACTCTAATGAGAAGTAGCGACACCGGTCACGAAAACTGACAACGGCCAGCAGGGCAGCATGCTGACCACATGCCCCTCAGTATCCGCAACCGGTGACACCTAATGGCTGAGGATGAGGCGGCGGCCGGTCGGTACCGTTGGGCCTTCACGGCCTGTTCGGACGGTGTTTGTTTTGAAATATTGCGTTATTATAGAAAATGGGAGAAGCTATCAGAACTATTTTAATAACAATGCTGACAAACTAGCAACACACACAAGGCGTAAGGATTAGTACAGCACTGTGGAGACAGTGATGTTCCAGTTGCGTGTCGTGACTTAAGCTATGCGTGTGCCTGCGTTGTGCAAAATTTGCCTCCACTTTGTCTATACGTTTCTCGCTGTCATCGCCAGACATCCGTTGTATTGCAGAATGGCACCGACCCTAGTCTGGAAATATCTTTATGAAATGACGTAGCAATGACGTACAAATCTTCGTTTGCTTTAAAAGATTAAATGATTTGTCTGCTATTTCTACGAAAATATGGCAACAGTACAAATTAAAAACTTACCAATGCGTTCATCGCATACAATAAAAACAAAGTAGGTGATTTGCTGCCTGTGTCTACATAATATGCCTTTATCTGCTTGCAGCCCTCGGAAACGGAGAAATTAACACGAAAAATAGAGTCCTTCAACCTCAGTTTTCTCCAATTAGCACTAACTATTCGTGATGCGCAAATAGTGTTATGATCGCCGATTGCAATATGATGTTTGAACAGAGTTTCAAAGAATTAGAATCAATAGGAGAATGCTGTTGATTTTTTGTAATATTCAAGAACTTACTACTTTTCGAGAAAAGCAACGAACTTTGGAGGAACTAAGTTTTCTTTTATTTGCCTATTTAATTCAATATTTTGATTCTATGAGTCTTGAAACTGAGTGAGTCAAAATTCTTCAGTATTTGGTCTATTTCTGCGTTTATTACAGTAAATAATAGGTATGAAAACAGAAAATCGGTTATTTCAGAAACAAGTTGTTTTGAGCGGTTTTAACTGTCATGTTAAACTGGAAAAAAAGGTAAAACCAAAAACCGCTCGTTTCAGCGATAACCGCCATCCCTGCTGTCACCTCCATCAATGGGCGTTAACGTAACAATGCAGAGCTGGACCGTGGTTTGAAGTCCTCTAATTATAGGTGTGGGCTGTGTAAGTTAAAATGTCGGAAGAAGGCAATTGCATTCCACATCTAGTAGGACCATACGTAGTAAACCACTGTCATACTGAAACCAACCTTCAGTTAACGGCTGCTGGTAATCATTGTGCAGGTATAAAGCGAATACGAACTATAGTGACTTGGGGCAAATGGAAACGAATACGTGCTGAAATTAGTTATTCACCTACACAGACCCGCATTCCCTGTTCAATGATTATACTGTACGCCAGACCTAGTACGATCTCGCAAGCAACCACATTTACAATGAGAGGACATCGCGGTGGAATTTTCACTGCGTACCAGGAAATTACAAATACTTATATAACGTTGTTTTTCGTTGTAAATGAAACCTAAGGCAGCATTAAAATAAGTCCGTAAAATCAGTCATTTGGCCTGAGTGTGTCCATTTCATTGATACAATCAGATTTCACGTAGGTTGTGTGAAAGCAGGTGTCTATTGCAGAGCGAATTGGGCTTAGGCAGAATATGCAACGGTGACGCCGAAGGATGCTGACTTTAAGTGCGACATGCCACCGCCAGCGATGTCACGCGCACGGGGTAGCATGCCTCAACAGCAGAGATTAACATGTCGGTTGGAGCCCTCGGTGGCTTCCCATGCGGGACAGATACGACAGCTCTTTGCGCTGGACACTCGATAATCCTGGCGTCCGGTGGTATCTGTTTGCCTTTATGTGACCAGCGATGCGCATTCTCCACTGGTCATCACATGAAGCGACTTCGGCAGCAAGATTCATCAGCCAACAAAATAAGATTCCTGGGAATCAGTCTCAATTCAGTAACATATCAGGGAATCTTTCCTTGAGAACTATGTCTAATCAGACTTAGTTCTTTTCTGGTCACGGTTCTTAATGTTTTCGTTTACCATCCCCTGGTATATTTCTGGAACCAGTGTTGTTAGTTCTTGCTCGGGGACTTCACATTTTTGCCAGTAGGCTAAGATGTTAGAAGTTTCCATTCATTCCTCTTCTCTATCCAGTTTCTTGGTGATTCAGTTGCTCAGGAGGTTATTTACATTTACCTGGCGTCTATAGTCTGTCTATTGTCTGGGAACAGCTCAGTAGGGCCGTTTGTTTATGTAGTTGCCGCTGGGCGTCAACCCAAGGCGGATGACACTTGTGTTGGTAGCAGCGACTGTGCTGCGACAGTGCGTGCACGCGTGCTCATTTAGAGCGCAAATAATTCCGCACGTGTAATAGTCGTTTCGTTTTGCTGTATCTTGTCTATTGGAGAGCCGATATTTTTAATGGTTACCTAATATAGTTTCGCACCAAACGATATCTAGTGCAGCGACAAACAGAAAGAGAACAAGAAAACACAGTTACATCGACAAGACCGCGAAAGTGCGTATTCAGTATGGGACTACATTGAGGACGAGAAAGAGGTTAAAATGTGTGTGAATTCCTAAGGGACCAAACTGCTGAGGTCATCGGTCCCTAGACTTACACAATACTTAAAGTAACTTATGCTAACAACACACACCCATGCCCGAAGGAGTCTAATCTCCGGCGGGAGAGGCCGCGAAATCCGTACATGGCGCCTCAAACCGTGCGGCGAGAAATAGGTGGTGACAGTTTATCTCACATTGCTCAAGTTGTAAACAGCGGTCTAACAGATTTGAAAATAAGTAGAATAGGTGAAAAAAATAAAACGCCTGAGCCAGATGCAAGCGACAGCTTTGAATAGATTGCAGATACATAGTTTTTGTAGTTACACGAGGGCTGTTCGGAAAGTAAGTCGCGAAATAGAAACTACTGTGAAAATTCAAAAAGTTTCATTCTAAATAGTTAGCTACAACTTACAGCTACTTATCTACGTAGTCGACGCTCCGACTTCAGCTTTGTACCCTCGTCATAGAAGGCACCTGCCTGTGCTTTCCGCCAATCCTCTACGCCCGTCTTCAGCTCGTTGTCTGCGCCAAGATGTTGTGTTCATAGCCAGTGGTTCGTGTGAACAGAGATGAGACTCAGGACGAGCCAATTACGGGCTGTATTGTGGGTGATCAAACCCTTCCAATCGAGAGCGGTAGAGAACTCATGAAAAAAAAAAAAACGCTTGATGATTATGTTACGTGGGCTGCCCCACATGTGGTTTAAGTTGTGTGACTGGATTCGTGATTTCTTCTCAGAGAGGTCACAGTTCGTAGTGATAGACGGTATATAATCGAGTAGAACAGAAGTGATATCTGGCGTTCCGCAAGGTAGTGTCATAGGCCCTCCACTGTTCCTGATTTACATAAATGATCCAGGTGATAATCTGAGCAGCCCCCTTAGATTATTTGCAGATGACGCTGTAATTTACCGTCTAGTAAAATCATCATACGATCAATCCCAATTACAAAATTATCTAGGGAGAATTTCTGTATAGTGCGAAAAGTGGCAATTAGCACTAAACGAAGAAAAGTGCGAGGTCATCCACACGGGTACTAAAAGAAATCCGATAAATTTTGGCTATACGATAAATCAAACAAACTTAAGGGCTGTCAATTCAACTAAATACCTAGGAATTACAATTACGAGCAACTTAAATTGGAAAGACCACATAGATAATATTGTGGGGAAGGTGAAACAAAGGCTGTGCTTTGTTGTCAGAATACTTAGAAGATGCGACAAACCCACTAAAGAGACAGCCTACATTACACTTATCCATCCTCTGCTGGAATATTGCTGCGCGGTGTGGGATCCTCACCAGGTAGGGTTGACGGAGGACATTGAAAAAGTGCAAAGAAGGGCAGCCCGTTTCGTGTAATCGCGCAATAGGGGTGAGAGTGTCACTGATAAGACAGACGAGTTTGGGTGGCAGTCACTGAAAGAAAGGCGGTTTTCCTTGCAGCGAGATCTATTTACGAAATTTCAATCACCAACTTTCTCTTCCGAATGCGAAAATATTTTCACACCCACCTACGTAGTGAGACATTATCATTATAATAAAATAAGAGAAATCAGAGCTGGAACGGAAGGATTTAGGTGGTCCATCTTCCCACGTGCCATTCGAGAGTGGAATGGTAGAGAAGTAGTACGAAAATGGTTCGATGAACCCTCTACCAGACACTTAAGTGTGAATTGCAGGGTAACCATGTAGATGTAGAGGTGAAATACCTCACCCAGCCGTCATACATTTGCCTCACACACAAGTTTCTGGTCATCTTCAAGTGCTCGGTGTTGGCCCAGAATTTAAAAAAGCGACGTTCCGCAATCTACGAGCATTACAGACGCACTACCCAAAACATCTGTGCAAAATTTAATCGGATTTTCACAGTGGTTTCCATTTCGCAACCGACTAGAACTCTATTTCCAAATAGCCCTTGTATTTGTGGTTATTATCGGAGGAAGGAACATAATCCAACAATTCCGAAACTGCTCATTTCGCTTCAGGTAGACAATCTTTCAATGCCAGTAAATTTTGGTTGCGTGAAGTGCTTGAAGATACAGGCTAAGTTACTAATGGACAAAAAATATTAATGGAAAGCAAAGCCTTTTTTTGTTGCTATGCATATTTCAGCGAGGGTTCATTGGCGTAATCTTCGGTAATGCTATGTGACTGGATAAAACGTGGGTCAATGATAATTATTCGACGCATAAAGATTGGAATTGGAGAAACACCAAATGGCAATTGTATTTGTTGCTAGAGGAGGACGAATCACACTGTCGCAAGCATGTGCATCGGACGGTTAAGTGTTAGACTGTCTCTTTATGTTCCTTCGAAAGATGCATGTACTTCTCTCGAAAAAGGGTTCTCCAGATGTACTTCAAAACACTACTTATGATGGATTTTGGAAGGCCATCAGGCATTGTTGTCGATAATTATCTGTATCATTCCGTTGGCAAATTTTTGGCAATAATAAGAGAATTTGTTGAGTGGATGAAGTTCTGTGATGTGGGTTTCAGAAAAGTTATGAAGAAGTCCCAATACCTCAGAATTCCACCACAAAAGTAGCAACAATATCCATTATATCTAATTCACGAAATTGCACAAAAACAGTTATGAAATAGTCCCATCATCACATCCTATCATCATCTCAATATCACAGAAGATAAGCGTGCAAAAATAGAATAGTACGCTGCAACAACAAATTTACGATCCTTGAGTGTTGAAACCATGTCAAAGTAGCGCATGAAACCTCTACTGGACGTAGAGGAAAATAGTGTACAGAGCTGCAAGTGTTATCAGGAAGACAACTAAGATTGGTTGGTTGGTTGGTTTAAAAAAGGGGGAAAGGGACCAAACTACGTCATCTGTCCCTTGTTCCTAATAAAGCAATGCCACAAGTGAGAGTAAAACAGACGAGACATATAAAAAAAAACGTAAAGAAAGGAAAAACTACAAGAACGAAGAAAAGGCAACGAACACTAATAGGAACAAAAGAGGACAAGAAAACAGAGACGCTAAAAACAGAAGAGAGTGAAACAAGAAAGCAGATCACAGTTCCTGGCCGACCACGAGAATAAAAAGGAAACGCCAACCACTCTGCAACACATTAAAATCTCCATTCTAAAAGAACTAGGGCGGAGGACACAGAGGGACAAAGAACATGAGCTAAAACTTAGAGCAAATGATAAAACCCACCCTCACGAATTAAACGTAAAACTAAATCAGCCATTGAGGCGTTTTCAGATCGGCAAAGAGTCCGGTAACCCGAGATTTCATCGCTGGGCAGTCAAAGTGGGACATTGCACCAGAATATGGGCCACTGTCAACCGAGCGCCGCACCGACACTCAGGCGGGTTCAAATGGCTCTGAGCACTATGGGACTTAACATCTATGGTCATCAGTCCCCTAGAACTTACAACTACTTAAACCTAACTAACCTAAGGACATCACATAACACCCAGTCATCACGAGGCAGAGAAAATCCCTGACACCGCCGGAAATCGAACCCGGGAACCCGGGCGTGGGAAGCGAGAACGCTACCGCACGACCAATGCGGAGCCGGCAGAGGACAACTGATTTCCGGCGAGCGGCCCGCATGGAAGACTTACACACATTCGTAGCCTCCTTAATTACACGCATTTTGTTGTGCGTACTGTTGCATCATTCCGTCTCCCAAAGCCGAAAAACCCTGCGGCGTAAGTCAGAACGCAGGTCGGGTTCAAAGATGCCCATCTCCAGAAGCGGTTTCCGCGTAGCCTGTTTGGCCAGCCTGTCGGCAAGTTCGTTGCCTGGGATGCCGAAGTGTCCTGGGGTCCACACAAACACCACTGAACAACGGGACCTGTCCAGGGCATAGACGGACTCCTGGATGGACGCCACCAAAGGATGGTGAGGGTGGCATTGGTCAATAGCTTCTAGGCTGCTCAAGGAGATAGTACACAGAAGTAACGATTCCTCTGTGCGTGAACAAATATACTGAAGTGCACGAGATATGGCCACCAACTGTGCAGTGAATACACTGCAGACATCGGACAATGAATGGTGTTCAATATGGCCTCTGTGGACAAAGGCCAAGTCAACATTACCATCAGCCATCGAGCCGTCAGTGAAAACCACTGCAGAGCCCCGGAACACTTCAAGAATCGAGAGGAAGTGACAGCGGAGAGTCGCAAGGTTAACGGAGTCCTTAGGGCCACGCGAAAGGTCCGGGTGAAACTTCGGCCTGCAGCTACACCACGGAGGTATACGTGTATGGACCACGAGGAGATGTGGTGATGGACTCCAGTTTAGACAGAAGCGATCGCACGCGAACCGCAATCCTTAGCCCTGACCTGGGCCGCTTATGCGGGAGGTGAACCGCCGTGGTTGGGAAAAGACGACGGTAATCAGTGTATTCAAGAGAGCTTTGAGTGTGTGCAACGTAACTGGCGAGCAGTTGTGCAAGTATGATCTTCAATGGAGGGACTCTAGCCTCCACCAGTACGCTTGTCACTGGACTTGTCCTGAAATCTCCTGTCGCTAGTCTAACTCCGCAATGGTGCAATGAGTCGAGCAAATGCAATGCTGAGGGCGCCGCCGAATCATAAATCACACTGCCATAGTCAAGACGGAATTGAACAAGGGCTCTGTAGAGGTGCAGCAGCGTGGATCGATCTGCACCCCAGTTGGTGCTGCTCAGGCAGCGGAGGGCATTGAGGTGCTGCTAACACTTTCGTTTAAGTTGACGAAGATGAGGAACCCAAGTCAAACGAGAGTCGGAAACCAGTCCTAAGAACCGATATGTCTCCAGCACAGTGCGTGGATCGTCATTAAGGTAGAGTGCTGGTTCCAGATAAACGGTACGACGTCTGCATGACACATGTCTTCTTGGCGGAAAACTGGAAGCCCTGGGTTAGAGCCCATGACTGCGCCTTGTGGATGGCTCCCTGTAGGCGACGCTCAGCAACACCAGTACTGGAGCAGCAGTACGAAGTGCAGAAGTCGTCTGCATACAGAGAAGGTGATATGGAGAGCCCGACAGCCGCTGCTAGACTGTTAATGGCCACTAAAAATAGAGAGACACTCAATACAGAGCCCTGCGGGACTCCATTCTCCTGGATATGGATGGATTTATGGGAGGCACCAACTTGGACACGGAAAGTACGGAGCGACAGGAACTTTTGGAAAAAAATCGGGAGCAGGCCCCAGAGACCCCACTCATACAATGTGGCAAGGATATGATGCCGCCAGGTCGTGTCGTATGCTTTATGTAAGTCAAAAAAGACAGCAACCAGGTGTTGGCGTCTGGAAAAGGCTGTTCGGATGGCAGACTTGAGGGACAAAAGATTATCAGTGGTAGAGCGACCCTGAGGAAGCCACCCTGACATGGAGCCCGTAGGCCACGTGACTCCAGGACCCAACCCAGCACCATACATTCCAGCAGCTTACGAAGAACGTTGGTGAGGTTGATGGGCCGATAGTTATCCACATCAAGCGAGTTTTTACTGGGTTTGAGCACCGGAATTATGGTGCTCTCCTGTCATTGCAATGGAAAGATGCCATCACACCATATCCGGTTGAAGATGAAGATATATCACTTGTAGTCAGATGAGAGATGTTTAATCATCTGGATGTGGATCCGATCAGGCCCAGAAGTTGTGTTGGGGCATTGTGCAAGGGCACTCAGGGGCACCCACTCTGTAAATGGGGCGTTATAGGATTCACTGTGGCGTGTAGTGAATGAGACGACTTTCCCGTCCAGCCGCCATTTGAGAGTGCAAAGGACTGGGGGGGGCAACGTGCTCAGCAATTGCATTTGCGTCAGTAGATAACACGCCATTTATTTGAACACCGGGAACACCTGTTGGGGCCTGGTACCTAAAAACTCGTTTGATCTTTGCCCAGACTTGGGAAGGTGACGTATGGCACCCAGTGGTTGAGACTTATCTCACCGAACACTCCTGCTTCCGTCGTTGGATAAGTTGGCAAACGCGGACACGGAGCTGTTTAAAGTTTATGCGGTGCGCCAGGGAAGGGTGCCGCTTATGTCGCTGTAGAGCTCGCTGACGCTCTGTAATTGCCTCAGTGACTTCTGGTGACCACCAAGGGACCGTCTTTCGCCGTGGGGCACCCTAAAGAAAGAGGGATCGCGTTTTCTGCAGCAGAAACGATTATGGTAGTCACCTGCTCAACCATCACATCACATTTATGTTACCATGTGGCAGAGAGTCAGGTGAAATTTTCCCAGTCCACCTTGTTTAAAGCCCATGTGGGCAGGGGTCCATGGGCCTGACGCCGGGCAGTGACGAAGATGGGGAAGTGGTCACTACCACATAGGTTGTCATGTGCTCTCCAGTGTATAGATGGGGGAAGTCCTGGGCTGAAAATTGATAAATCAATGGCCGAGTAACTACTATGAGCCACACTGAAATGTGTGGCGGCCTCAGTATTTAAGAGGCAGAGGTCGAACTAAGACAGTAAAGTTTCGACATCTCTGCCTCGGCCAGTAAGCATGGTGCCACCCCACAAGGGGTTATGGGGGTTAAAATCTGTAGAAAGTAGGAAAAGTTTAGGGAGTTGATCAGTCACTGCAGCTAATACGTTCAGGGGTACTGCACCATCTGGAGGAAGATACACATTGCAGGCAGTTATTTCTTGCATCGTCCATATTCTGGCAGCCACAGCTTCAAGAGGGGTTTGAAGAGGCAGAGTTTCACTACAGACTGTTTAGGACATAAACGCGAACTCCATATAGTCGCTACGGTTCCTGTAATATCCCATATAGCCGCAGAGGGCAGAGGTCCACATTGACAGGAACCAGGTTTCCTGGACGGCAATGCAGATAGCTGGTGTGAAGCTTAACAGTTGCCATAGCTCAGCCAGGCGGTGGGAAAAACCGCCGCAATTCCAATGGAGGATGACATCGTTAGACTGGGAAGACAGGGAACATTCACTGAGGCAGTTTACGCCTCAGCGTCACCTGCTGCCACCGATTTATTGCCTGAGCAGTCTATATCCATTGTCTCTGAGGGTCTGGCGAGATCTAAGTCCCCAGTGGACGCCAGGATCTCCACCACATCCTCTGACGCAGAGCTTGTCGGTAGCGGTGGTGCGGGTGCTTCCACAATTTCCTTGGTCTTAGGGGGTCTTTCTGGATTTCTCTCGCTGCTCCTTGGGTTTCCCTGCCTAGGAGGACTTCACTGGCTCAGTCTCCAGGACTGAAGATGAGCGTGAAGCCATATGACCAGCTGCTTTTGAGCTCTTCAGCCACTGGTGGGTGTCATCCTTTCCACTAGCAGAAACCTGGGAAGGGAGTGACCCAAGGGACCCCTTCCTAGCGAGAGAAGCCGAAGACAACTTACGCTTCTCTGGCTTAGAAGTGCGGACGGGCGTCCCCGATGGTTGTGGGGGTATGGCTCTCAACATAGGTGGTGTGGGAGCAACAGGGAGGGAAACGTCCCCCACCATCAAGAGGCAGGTGTAGTCTTTCAGCTCTGAGAGATGACTGGGGTTGGCAGAGCTGATGGTGCCCGAACTGTTCTAGCGGCTGCTTAAGACGATGTCATACATACAGGATGCAGGCGTTCAAATTTTCTCTTAGCCTCAGTGTAGGTCAGTCGGTACAGGGTCTTTTACTCCATGATTTTCCTTTCTTTCTGGAGAATCTGGCGAGCAAGGTAAATGATGCTCTCCACTACTGACACAAATGGGGGGCAGGGCACATGGAGTATTGGGATGGGATGGGCGTCCGCAATCTCGATATGTGACGTTGGAACTACAGCGGGAAGACATATGGCCGAACTTCCAGCACTTAAAGCAACACATCAGAGGAGGGATATAAGGCCTTACAGCACAGTGGTAGACCATCATCTTAACCTTCTCGGGCAATGTATCACCCTCGAAAGCAAAGATGAAGGCACAAGTGGCAACCTGATAATCTCTCGGATCCCAGTGGACAAGCCAGACAAAATTTACAGCTCGCTGCTCTAAATTGGCGCGCACCTCATCGTCAGGTCCCTGTGAAATATTATAACCTGGACCATATTTAAGCTCTTATGGGGCGTTATGGTTACAGAAATATCCCCCAACTTGTCACAAGCAAGTAACGTCCGTCACTGGGCAGAGGATGCTGTTTTGATCAAGACTGACCCAGATCTCATTTTGGACAATCCTTCCACCTCCCCAAACTTGTCCTTTAAATGCTCAACAAAAAACTGAGGCTTCACCGTCATTACAGATTCCCCATCACCTCACTAACATACAAGGTAAGGTAGCAAATAAGATCCATCCTTAGCCTGACGTCCCTCCCATGGTGTGGCCAGGGAGGGGAGCGATTTGGGGTCGTACTTCTGTGTGTTGAATGGAGCTCGTGAACGCTTGGAGACTGCTGGTGGTTCACCACCAGCAAGAGATGCACTACACTTTTTCGCGTGTCATCCGCCCTGATACCACCCACTCCGACCAGATGTGGTTCGCAGATGTTCCCTGCTCAATCACCCAACTTTTTATGTCGTCTCGCTTTTGTAAAATATAAACTATCACATTTTACAATTAGCATTTAGTGTAACATAATAACCAGTGGCATATTAAATAATAAATATGCTCGTCGCAGTTTTTCGTAGTTTACTTCCTAGAACTAGTAACTGAAAATTTCTTTATATTATCGCAACATGCATGTTGTCGGTGTTTTTTTATTCCTGCTTGCGTGCACATTCGCCCACGTCAGGTGTCAGTGCCAAGAATTCATGTCACGGCCTATAAGCTGGGTTCACTCAACCTTTGAGGAAGAGGAGAATGTGGATCTTGCTGCCGGCACCTTCCATTCTTCGTGTCTGCGTCAGTTCATTAAACTGTTTCCGGAAACAGTCGCCACTATACCTTCAATGTACACTGAAACACCGAAGAAACTGGTATAGGCATGTGTTTTCAAATACAGAGATATGTGAACAGGCAGAAGGTGGCGCTGCGTTCGGCAACGCCTATATAAGACAACAAGTGTCTGGCGCAGTTTTTAGATCGGTTACTGCTGCTGAAATGACCGGGTATCAAGATTTAAGTGAGTTTGAACAATGGTACACAGCATCTCCGAGGCAGCGATGAAGTGGGGATTTTCCCGTACGACCATTTCACGAATGTACAGTGAATATCAGGAATTCGGTAAAACATCTCTGAACTCGCTGAGGCGGGAAAAAGATTCTGCAAGAACGGAATCAACGACTACTAAAGAGAATCGTTCAACATGGCGAAAGTGCAACATTACCGCAAGTTTCTGGAGATTTCAATGCTGGGCCATTAACAAGTGCCGGCGTGCGAACCATTCATCGAACCCATCATCCATATGGGCTTTCGGATGGGAAGGCCCACTCGTGTATCATTTATGACAGCAGGACAACGCTTTGCACCTCGTCTGGGCCCGTCAACACCGACATTGGACTGTTGATGACTGGTAACATCTTGCCTCACCGGACGAGTCTCATTTCAAATTTTATCGAGAGGATGGACGTGTACGGGTATTGAGACAATCTCATGAATCCATGATGGACCCTACATGTCAGCAGGGGATTATTCAAGTTGGTGGAGGCTCGGTAATGGTGTGGGGTGTGTGCAGTTGGAGTGCTAAGGGACCCCTGATACGTCTAGATACGGCTCCGACATGTGACACGTACGTAAGAATCCTGTCTGATCACCTGAATCCATTCACGTCCATTGTGCATTCCGACGGACTTGGGCAATGCCACCAGGATAATGCGAACCGCACACGTCCATAATTGCCTCAGAGTGGCTCCAGGAACACACTTCAGAGTTTAAACACTTCCACTGGCCACCAATCTCCCCAGATAGGAACATTATTTAGCATATCTGGTATGCCTTGCAACGTGCTGTTCAGAAGAGATCTCCACCCCTTCGTACTCTTACTGATTTACAGACAGTCCTGCAGGATTCATGGTGTCAATTCCCTCCTGCACTACTTCAGACATTAGTTGAATCCATGCCAAGTCGTGTTGCGGCACTTCTGCGTGCTCGTGGGGGCCCTACACGATATTAGGCAGATGTACCAGTTTCTTTGGCTCTTCAGTGTATTTGAGGATGGCACTTTACAGACGAACAGTCTTTGATCTCACATTTTCTTCGAAAGCAGGTGACATGCATAGAAAGGCGTTGCGATGGGGTGGGAGGGGGTGGAGTGGGGTAGAGGAGGATAAAAGATGTTCGTGTGACGGTGGCATGTTTGTAGTCCTGGAATCAGTTTTCCGAACAGACTGGAGGAGAGCAAGGGCCATGGCTAGAGTTTTAAAATTGCCGTAGGCTACCGTGGACGATCACAACTGTAGACTATGGTGGTTTTTCTGGTAGCCTCGGTCAGTTAACATCGTAACAGTGTTACCTGTACGTTAGGTGTGTTACCTCATTTCGATCTGTTTCTTCGCGTAAGCGACCAGTGTCTTACTAGATTCCCCCAGGATCTGAAGCGGCGAACCGTCTAGAAACTAAGTGAAATATATATAAGGGGCTTCGAAAACTACTGAACGCTCTTGCTTTACATAGGTATAGTATTTATAGCAAAATTTAAATTGAAAGTATTTTATTTGAGCGTTATTCAAAAATCGTGGGTTTAACGTGAAACAGGGGGATGGTTTAGTACAAATAAAAAAGTACAGATTTATCATACAGCGTAAGAAACTCAATTTCCTATTAAAAGAAGACCGTGAAACGAAAATAAATCTGACTGATCTTCAGTACTTCATCGAGCTTACATAAAGCATGCTTCTGTTATTCATAAACAACTTTCGCACTAATCAATAATAAGAAACTTTTGTCTTTTATCATGATGAACTTTCTATCGAATACAAAAAACTTTAATGTTCAAAAATATGTTCAAATGTGTGTGAAATCTTATGAGACTTAACTGCTAAGGTCATCAGTCCCTAAGCTTACCCACTACTTAACCTAAATTATCCTAAGGGCAAACACACAGACCCATGCCCGAGGGAGGACTCGAACCTCCGCCGGGATCAGCCGCACAGTCCATGATTGCAGCGCCTGAGACCGCTCGGCTAAACCGCGCAGCTAAACTTCAATAAAACACTTTTTTTATGTCTGTGCATGTAAACTGTACTCTTATTAAAGTAATTGTTTTGGTTACATAACGTACAGAAGTTACACGATCAACTAATTTGTATTACTTACAAAATACAGCTTATATTTTGTACGGATATAGAATACAATCGTCGATATCCCATATCTCTCTCACATACACACAATTTATGCTTCCTTCTGTACCAACGCTACCAGTACTACCGGTAATCCTACCATTTACTAAATGATTTCTGTATTGTACCAAAACAATTGAACCGTAGGCTTGGTAGAGAGCAACTCGAGACCTAGCAGTATGTTCATGGTTCAGGAGTCACTAGCGGGTCTTCTTGATACGTGCAGCGATGAAGTGTAAAACTAGGTTTATACAGTACTGGCCATTAAAAATAGCTACGCCAAGAAGAAATGCAGATGATAAACGGGTATTCATTGGACAAATATATTATACTAGACCTTACATGTGATTACATTTTCACGCAATTTGGGTGCATAGATCCTGAGAAATCAGTATCCAGAAAAACCACCTGTGGCCGTAATAACGGCCTTGATACGCCTTGGCATTGAGTCAAACAGAGCTTGGATGACGTGTACATGTACAGCTGCCCATGCAGCTTCAACACGATACCACAGTTCATCAAGAGTAGTGACTGGCGTATTGTGACGAGGCAACTGCTCGGCCACCATTTACCAGACGTTTTCAATTGGTGAGAGATCTGAAGGATGTGCTGGCCAGGGCAGCAGTCGAACATTTTCTGTATCCATAAAGGCACGTACAGGACCCGCAACATGCGGTCGTGCATTATCCTGCTGAAATGTAGGGATTCGCAGGGATCGAATGAAGGGTAGAGCCACGGGTCGTAACACATCTGAAATGTAACGTCCACTGTTCAAAGTGCCGTCAATGCGAACAAGAGGTGACCGGGACGTGTAACCAATGGCACCCCATGCCATCACGCCGTGTGATACTCCAGTATGGCGATGACGAATACACGCTTCCAATGTGCGTTCACCGCGATGCCGCCAAACACGGATGCGACCATCATGATGCTGTAAACAGAACTTGCATTCATCCGAAAAGATGACGTTTTGCAATTCGTGCCCCAGGGTCGTCGCTGAGTACACCATCGCAGGCGCTCCTGTCTGTGATGCAGCGTCAAGGGTAATCGCAGCCAT
Source organism: Schistocerca americana (assembly GCF_021461395.2). NCBI lineage: Eukaryota > Metazoa > Arthropoda > Insecta > Orthoptera > Acrididae > Schistocerca > Schistocerca americana. Next base: position 119,966,907 of record NC_060130.1, read on the forward strand.
GGTCTCCGATCTGATAGTCCATGCTGCTGCAAACGTCGTCGAACTGTTCGTGCAGATGGTTGTCGTCTTGCAAACGTCCGCATCTGTTGACTCAGGGATCGAGACGTGGCTGCACGATCCGTTACAGCCATGCGGATAAGATGCGTATCATCTCGACTGTTAGTGATACGAAGCCGTTGGGATGGCGTTCCGTATTACCCTCCTGAACCCACCGATTCCATATTCTGCTAACAGTCATTGGATCTCGACCAACGCGAGCATCAATGTCGCGATACGATAAAGCGCAATCGCGATAGGCTACAATCAGACCAATATCAAAATCGGAAACGTGATGGTACGCATTTCTCCTCCTTACACGAGGCATCACAACAACGTTTCACCAGGCAACGCCAGTCAACTGCTGTTTGTGGATGAGAAATCGGTTTGTAGCTTTCCTCATGTCAGCACGTTGTAGGTGTCACCACCGGCGCCAACCTTGTGTGAATGCTCTGAAAAGCTAACCATTTGCATATCACAGCATCCTCTTCCCGTCAGTTAAATTTCGCGTCTGGAGCATTTAATCTTGGTGGTGTAGCGATTTTAATGGCCAGTAGTGTATTATAGGTTACCTGGAGCATATTTTGCGTATATGTATTAATATTGTACAACAGGAACCAAGCGAAGGAATCAATGCCGGGTTCAAGGCACTTCTTCCATGTTCGGGAGAATTTAGTTTTTTCTATCTGGTCATCTTGAAATAGGTTTCGGACGTTACCCTACATCATTTCACTCAAATGCCGGGGTCGTTCCTTCATCAAGGGAAAGGCCCACCACCTGTCTTATGCCCATTAAAGCATAGTTATGTAGTCTGCATTTATATGTAGAGCTATTTATTTTCATTTTATTATGGTAACATACCATTTTAAGACCATACCTGGATGAATAAGTAAATTCTTTCCCGATGAGAAAGCAGGGTTTATTTCAAGGGAGGATTTCAATACAGAGCATAATTTATATTTCTTCCTGTTTTTGAATCAAGGCATACACTGAATATATTCCTACTTTTCCGAAATGTGACTAATCTAATCTTGCCTTTAGTGGTCACACTGATCATCAAACGTTCTCTCCAAGAGGTTGTGGAGTTTGAAAGTATGGATGCCACAGAAAACGTCTGAACTACTTTAGGCTCCAGTCTACGGTGTACTTCACTATCGCTTCCATTTCTGAGAAAGAGCCACTCTGAAATCTGGAAGAGCTCTTGATGGCGAGTGGGGAGCTGCAATACGCTTTGCGAATGTATTCCGAACGTCCTAGGTAAGATTTATATCAGGAATCAGAACACCTTGCTGGTAAGTTGCTGCCGTGGCTAAACTCATCTGGGAAAAAATTCATCCAGTAATGCAACACTGCTGATGGGCATTATAGCACATTAAGAGGAAATATGGGTCAACTACGCCTACCAAACGTTTCATGTGTTTCAGTACCTTATCTCTGCAGTTTCTGGTGTACTACAGAACATTTCGTATACAATCATTTGGAAGCTGAAACTTACGAGGCAGCTGTAATCTTTACAGACAATTACACTGATAGGAAAGAATCTTAACACCAAAAAATAATGTAGAGTAAAGAAATTTCGGGAATACATTTGTCTAGGTAACATATTTAAGTGATTGATATTGAAAGATAACAGGTTAACGTAAGCGCGAGGTAAGTCATTGCAAATGTGAAATGCTGGTACATTAATAACGGGTGTAACCGCTAGAATGTTCAATGCAAGCATGCACTGCGTTGTACATGTGCCGGATGTCAGTTTGTTGGATGGAGGTTCATATGTGTTGCACTTGGTCGGTCAATACAGGAACGGTTAATGCTGTTTGTGGACGACGCTGGAGTTGTAATCCGATGATGTCCCACATGTGCTTGATTGGAGACAGATCTGGTGATTAATCAGACCAAGGCAAGACGTCGACACTGTGTAGAACATGCTGAGTTACAACAGTGGTATGTGGACGAGAGCTACCCTGTTGGAAAACTCCTCCTGAAATGCTGCGCAACAGGTCGAATCACCGGACTGACGTACAAATTTGGTGTCGGGTTGTGTGGCATGACCACGAGAGCGCTCCTACTTTCATGCGGAATCGCGCCGCAGACGATAACTCCAGGTTATCGTGCCTAGCACACAGAAAGGCTGGTTGCAGGCGTTCAGTTGGCTCCTTACCAACACACAGAGATCACTGCACCGAGGCAGGATCAGCTTTCGTCAGAAAACACAACAGACCTCCACTCAGCGTTCCAATGAGGTCTCCCTTGAGACCACTCAAGTCGCAAATGGCGGTGGTTTGGGATCTGTGGAATGCACGCTACAGGGTGCCAACTGCTGCTCAAATTGCTGCAGCAGATGCAGTGCGATGCGACAGAGGTATACGCCGAACAGAATGATCTTCTCTCTCGATAGAGCAACGTGGCCGTCCGGAGCCTGGTCTTGTTACGACCGTGCATTCTCGTGAGCACCGCTGCCAGCAATCATTTACAGTGACTACATTCCTGCCAGATGTTTCTGTAATATCGCAGAAGGAACATCCAACTTCATGTAGCCCTATTACACGACCTCGTTCAAACTCAGTGGGGTGTTTGTCGCTTTGAAGGCATTCTTGCCTAACATCAACTCGCCACATCCAATCTCCAAGGTAACTAACGCTCACGACCGTTACAGCGTGTATTTAAATCAAACCCGATTTGCATCCTCACAGTGGCGCTACTAGAGTAGTGGGACTTCATGTTGGAGTTAGGGTCAGATATTGGTCTCGTTTGGATTGATTGGATTTGGTTGATCTGTGAGGATGTTTTGGTGTCTGGGAATCGTCGCTAAGATCATATAATGAAACTTTGTGATATAGTTAAAAGCAAGAATTAAGTTAGGGTGTAACGTCCCATCGACAATGAGGTTATCAGTCTTGCAAACCTTCGTCGCCAGTTTTGTAAAGGTTTTGTCGCTACTGCTGTGGAGGCCGACTTGGTGAGTCCGTGAAACGGCTTCTGGTGCTGTATATCGTTAAGACAGTTTATCCTTGCCACTATTTCACAGCTATGCCCCAGGGTCAGGTAGCAGGATACGAGAACAAAGGTTCTACAACACTCCAAGTTAGTAAAAGAGGCGCACAAATGAGCTTAAAAGGTTTACTTATCTTTGTGACTAGTTGAATCATTAAGTCTGCAACACTTCTTGTAATATAACACAAGAAAAAGCCCTCAGTGGCTAAGTGCAAATAATCGAAGGTAAACTTCATAGTGCATAGCAAATTCACTTTACAATAACAGTCTGTTCACTTCTAAGAGTTCACTAAACGACGTTCCCCGTCTAAGTCAGCCCTGGATGATCTATAATCAAGTGCGTGAGAGCTGTTCTTCTCTCTTCCGAGCAGGTTTCTGTCCGTTGTCCGGTCATTCGCCGATTATACTCGACCTGCAATTGGCCGAGGCGAAGTCGTTATCTTTATCTTCAGCGCCGCCCGTGGTGCTGGTGGAATTCGCTCAACTGGCGAGTCTTCATGGTACTGCCACCAGCTCGAGTCTTAGCGCCTGTGGTGCTTTTACCCCAGCTGTGTCTTGTTCGTATGACACAGCACGGAGAGACTGGGAATCTTGTATGCCTGTTGCTCCGTAGCTTGTGCATATTTGTTAAAAGACATCTTGCTGTCCTCCAAGAACTGCATGTAGAGACATTTATCTGCCAGATCGATATTCGGACATATAGGCCATCACCTGTGGCATATAATATACTGTATGTGTCATTTGATACAGACGTAGAGAAAATGTGCCACTGATGATGCGCTATATTCCCGAATACTAACCTCGAAATTAAATATTTTTACCCACAGTTAATTATGTACAGCAAATTTTTTTAACAAATCAAAAAGGGAGCACACACACTGGTTTGCCACGTTGGAGTAGGAGATTGCTAGTTTCCCTTTCCAAGGAACCAACATGGCATTCGCTTTAATCGATTTTCACAAACAATGTAAATCTGAATGGTCATACAAAGATTTGAAATATAACTCAATGCGATTCCAGTGTCATAACAGCTGTGATATCTCACCCACTCGCATCACAAGCAACGCTGCTAATCTGCTTCAAGCCATCTCAAAGAGTCAGGACGGACTCAGGAAAAGCCACTCTTGTGCTTGCTCTGTTCATACATGACATGTTGCAAACAAAGGAACAGGTGAACAGGTAGATACCATCATCCTGTATTACCGAAAGGCATTACACCGTGGGCCGCGCGGGATTAGCCGAGCGGTCTCAGGCGCTGCAGTCATGGACTGTGCGGCTGGTCCCGGCGGAGGTTGAGTTCTCCCTCGGGCATGGGTGTGTGTGTTTGTCCTTAGGATAATTTAGGTTAAGTAGTCTGTAAGCTTAGGGATTGATGAAAAATGGCTCTGAGCACTATGGGACTTCACTTCTGAGGTCATCAGTCCCCTAGTACTTAGAACTACTTAAACCTAACTAACCTAAGGACAGTACACACATCCATGCCCGAGGCAGGATTCGAACCTGCGACCGTAGCGGTGTCGCGGTTAGGGACTGATGACCTTAGCAGTTAAGTCCCATAAGATTTCACACACATTTGAACATTACACCGCGCAGTACTGACAAAGGTATACAACACACACACACACACACACACACACACACACACACACACAATATCTCCACAAATATGTGGTTATATCCTTAACTATTTGATAGAACAAAATTACTACGTTATACTGGACGATGAAACTGTGAATGTTCTACAGATACGAAATAACAATGGATTTGCCACAAGGAAGCGTAGTAGGACCTCTAATCTTCTCAGTATACTGTATCAGATATGAGCAGCACTACGAAAATTATCGCTCACGATGCTGTTGTCCACAGGGAAGCTTTGTTATTGGACCATTTTTAGGAAACGCAGACTTCGAGAAAGTTTCCTCTTTGTATAATTAACGACACTTCTCGTAAAATGTGATTAAATGTAAGAAAATGCATATAACCAACAGAAAGAACCTGGTAGTATTTCATCACAAGGTTATTGGGAACTATCTCCAGTACGTCTCATCGTGTAAATACTTAGGGGTAATGCCAAGAAGAGAGAGAAAATGGTTGATCACGTAAAATCATTATTAGGGAAGGTGAATACAAGACAGATTTATTGGTAGGATTCTGGGAAACCGCAATACGTCTGTAAAGGAAATCGTAAACAAGACGCTAGGGCCACCAGTTCCAGTGTTTGAAGTCCGTATCAAGAGCGAACGACGTTCAAAAGAAAAGGTGCGAAGGAACATGATGGATATCATTAAGTGCTTATTCAAAAGTACTCACGAGAGTCCTGAGCAAAACTGTCCCTCTATTTCACGAGCGAAGGATTTCCTGTTCCCAGAATTTCTGTGGCTAAGACAGGAGCCAGTCCTCCACTGTGACCTTCAGTTCGTCGTCCGTGTTCAAACACTTCCATTTGAGATCTTTTCCTCGCGGACCAGACACACGGAAGTCACAAGGCTGCATGTTCGGTCTGCAGGGCGGACGCTCAAGCTGCTCCCAGCTGACCTTTGCCATTAACTTCGTGTGACCTTGGAGACGCGTGGAGCAGTATCACTCCCGCCGTGAACATCCCAGGTCGTTTGCTCTTTATGGACTTACGGAGGCTAGAGACTGTGTCACAGTACACGTTACTGTTAACGAGATTTCCGTTAACGAGGAATTCTGTGAGTGTCGGACCGGGACCTCGGCCGTCGAGAGAGACAGCGTCACCTTGTCTGCTGAGGGCACAGCTTTGAATTTCGTAGGGGGAAGTGACGTTACATTCCCGTCCCTACATGTCATAGTAAGTTATCCCAAAGCGGCTTATGCAAATTTCCAATGGTGTGATTGTTACGACGTTTCGTACCTTTTCATTTGAACACTCCTATCTCGCACGTGTACTGAGTATAGTCAATAGACCTAGTAAGTACGCGTCCTACCGCGGAGCGATAGCGGCCCAAGTGATCGGCCATTGATTGCGTAACTGTTATATTTACACAGTTCACAAGGATCATGACAATAAACGATGCAAATAAAAACACGATTTTAACATATCAATATAATTTGTTAACAAAACTGTTGCGTCCATGAGCCCCTGGCTCTCGATGTATGCTTCCTATACTCTGTGGAACACAATCATATCACCAACAAAATAAAATTTTGCATCAATTCCAAGACCACGAATAAATGTAGACAATATTTCATATTTTGACAATTTCACGCATACGTACCGACACACACAGGTTTATCAACATAAAAATTTGTTGTTGAAGTGTCGCTCCTGGTTGTAACCCACGATTTACTGATCAAATGTCACGTAGGCAATAACAACGCGTCATAGACAATTCTCCAAACTCGTGATCAGATATCGTAAAGTTGAATCAATATGTGTAACAACTACGGTAAGCCATGCTTGGCCCAATACCTCTTGAATGTTTGTCAGTGCAAAGTCCACTCGGCCTCCACGAAAAATAGCAGGCCCATTGAGAGCATTAATTACTTTCTCCATGTCCACATTCATATTTTAATAAGTCTCAATATCGAGATCAGTTTTGCGCATTGTATGACGCCAGCGACACGTTCGAAGGGCGCAACGGCGAGGAATCATGCCGACTGACAAAACTTTAACATAAATAGAATGAGATTTTCACTCTGCAGCGGAGTGTGCGCTGATATGAAACTTCCTGGCAGATTAAAACTGTATGCCGGGCCGAGACTTGAACTCCGGACCTCTGCAAGTTGTAGAGCACTTGCCCGCGAAAGGCAAAGGTCCCGAGTTCGAGTCTCGGGCCGGCACGCAGTTTTACTCTGCCAGGAAGTTTCATACCAGCGCACACTCCGCTGCAGAGTGAAAATCTCATTCTGGGAACATCCCCCAGGCTGTGGCTAAGCCATGTCTCCGCAGTATCCTTTCTTTCAGGAGTCCTAGTTCTGCAAGGTTCGCAGGAGAGCTTCTGTAAAGTTTGGAAGGTAGGAGACGAGGTACTGGCAGAAGTGAAGCTGTGAGGACGGGGCGTGAGTCGTGCTTGGGTAGCTCAGTTGGTAGAGCACTTGCCCGCGAAAGGCAAAGGCCCGAGTTCGAGTCTCGGCCCGGCACACAGTTTTATTCTGCCAGGAAGTTTAACATAAATGTTCGTGTAACGTTATTTGGAATTTTTGAAAGGAAGACAAGTTAGTTCACGTGAAACGCTTTAGAGTAACATTAGTAACCTGTGTTCGAAGAAGACGGTTTTGCCATTATGCAGCCACTATAGATTATCTCGCGTGGGGATCGTGAGAATAAGAGTTCAGGACACATACAGAGGTATACTGACAGTAATTTTACCCTCTCTCAATACGGGAATGGAATTGGACATAAATTAGATGTTAGTATAATGTATCCTCCGCAAATGTTCAGTACAATGGTTTACGGAGTATGGAATGTAGATGTGGAATGTTCTACTCAAAAAAGTCTGAATACAGACTTCATGGCATTACGTTTTACACTTCGCCGAGAGACTGCATTCTATTCACAACAAAAGTAAGCAAGATTTTGGCAATACGAGTCCACACACATCTAGACATCATTACTAATCACGCGTCAGTTCAAGGCAGAGAGTACTCCTTTCCTAAACATATAGCAAAATTCCGATTTATGGCAAAATACTGAAGTTCATTTAGATTTGCTGGCCACGATTTGTTTATACATCCTCCTCCTTTACATATTACGACTAACTTCTTGACACTATTTTACGTTCCTGGCAGATCGCCCAACTATAAGGCGGTAAGCCAGTCATTACGCAGACATTTCAATATCTTAACTTCATAAGGATAGGGGGGTGTCTTGACAACACACGGAATTTTTTAACTCGTACACGCACTTTAATATGGTCTGAAATAGGAGACAGCGCACTATTCAAATTTACAGCCGCCAACTTGTCAGAAAGTAAAATTCATACCATTAAAGTGTAACGTACTTTAATAATAAGGCCCATCAGGACCACGAACTGACCACAACAGGAAACCGTGCATAGGAGGGCAATGTACTTGTGGCCGAGTCCCATCTCAGTGGTCGGAAGTTATATCTCTGCGGACGCTGTCGCCGATTCAATCCTAGTCAATATCCTTCCCGTTAATGTACGGCTATATGGCTCATTAGGGGGATGATTGCGTACGAGGTGGCTGCGCGTTGTAACATGGTCTGTCAGTTACTCCAATTTTCTATTTTCAAAGGAAATTCATTCATTTTTACATAAGACGTTGTTTAAGGTGTTCCTGTCACTTTTTTTATTAGCCGTTTGCCGTTGTATGAACGTTTATGCAACATGTAACCCCTCGCAACATAAGAGCCAATGGAATAGAGTATTATACGCAAAGTAGCAAGGAGTTTTATTTAAAGAGTTTCTGACGAACGTCCCTTTTGTTTCACAATTACTATACAAACCCAGTGCACGTATTGTTAACGTCTCTTGCGTCTGGGAGTCTCTGCGTCTGGGATTTTAGTGTCCGAGCTTTTAGCTTTTAACTCCTGAACAATCGTGTCTCTTAAATTCAAGCGCCACTGTGTGACATAGTTAACTTAATTGGAAGCGGGGCTAATTAAAAGTAAATTTTGGTTCGTTTAATTTACTGTCAAAAAAACGAAAACTGAGAACGCTAACATCCAGCGAACATATTAATCGATAAAAGATTAACAAACTTAATTCCAGTTTCAGAACTTCAGTTGTTGCCGAAGTTACTTTGAATCCATAGTCTTATTTTCTTCTTAAATTAGATTCACAGTTGCTACAAAGCCTCTTTCGTTTATCCCCAGGCTAGAACGTGATAAAAATCTAAACAGTAGGCAAACAAGAGACTTTTACACGACAGTCCGGTTCTTCCAGTAAGGATATAAGCCCAGGATTAACGTGATCAAAGGTCGATCAGGACAAACGAAACGAAAACTGTGGAAGAATGGAATAACTATTACGAAAATACCCTGAACGTGGGCGACACTATCAGCAGCGCTGAGACAGCAGCATGAGAGGAAGAAGAAGAAGAAGAAGAAGAAGAAGAAAGAGAAGAACTGTACAGAGAAGAGAATAACGATACTAATAGTGTAGGAAGAACTGCCGAACATGGAAGAGGTGGGAGAAGACATCATTGCTGCAGAGGGGAAAGGCACCGGGGATAGATGGCTTACCTGCAGATATGATGAAAGAGGGAAGAGATATCGTATAGGAGAGAGTACCACCCAAGCTGTTTACTTTGGAGGAGAGAGAGGATTCGGGCAGAATGGAAGCAGTCTGTACCATCTGCCCAATGCTAAAAAGAAAAAGACCCAACGAGATGTGGCAACTGCAGAGGGTTTACCTAACTATGCACAATTTTTAAGATCCTGAGTATGTTGCTCAAGCGGCTAACACCATACGTCGAGCAGGTGCTTGGATACCAGCAAGCAGGGTTCAGAAAGATAAAATCAACCATAGACCAACTGCACACAAGAAGGCAAATTTTACCAAAGAGCTGATAACTACGCAGAGATATTCACTGCTTTTTCGTGGACTTCTAAAAAGCGTATGACGGTATGAACAGGCAAACAATATGGCAAGAAGTGGAAATGGCGCAGGTTCCCAGAAAACTAATAAAAGTAACGCAAGCATGAATGCAAGAGACAACATGCACGGTGACAGTGAATGAAAAAGAAAATGTTCAAATGTGTGTGAGTTCCTAAGCGACAAAACCGCCGAGGTCATCGGTCCCTAGACTCATACACTACTTTAACTTATGCTGAGAACAACACAGAGTCACCCATGCCAAAGGGAGGACCCGAACTACCGGCGGGAGGGACCGCGCAATCAGTGACACGGGGCTTCTAACCGAAAGTAAATATCTTAGAAATTCAAGGTGAAGACTAGAGTGTGACAGGGAGACTGCGTCTCTCCCGTTCTGCTTGGTCTGATTCTGAAAAGAGCACTGAGAAGGAAAACAAGCATGGATTTAGGAATATACACCCCTGGAAATGGAAAAAAGAACACATTGACACCGGTGTGTCAGACCCACCATACTTGCTCCGGACACTGCGAGAGGGCTGTACAAGCAATGATCACACGCACGGCACAGCGGACACACCAGGAACCGCGGTGTTGGCCGTCGAATGGTGCTAGCTGCGCAGCATTTGTGCACCGCCGCCGTCAGTGTCAGCCAGTTTGCCGTGGCATACGGAGCTCCATCGCAGTCTTTAACACTGGTAGCATGCCGCGACAGCGTGGACGTGAACCGTATGTGCAGTTGACGGACTTTGAGCGAGGGTGTATAGTGGGCACGCGGGAGGCCGGGTGGACGTACCGCCGAATTGCTCAACACGTGGGGCGTGAGGTCTCCACAGTACATCGATGTTGTCGCCAGTGGTCGTCGGAAGGTGCACGTGCCCGTCGACCTGGGACCGGACCGCAGCGACGCACGGATGCACGCCAAGACCGTAGGATCCTACGCAGTGCCGTAGGGGACCACACCGCCACTTCCCAGCAAATTAGGGACACTGTTGCTCCTGGGGTATCGGCGAGGACCATTCGCAACCGTCTCCATGAAGCTGGGCTACGGTCCCGCACACCGTTAGGCCGTCTTCCGCTCACGCCCCAACATCGTGCAGCCCGCCTCCAGTGGTGTCGCGACAGGCGTGAATGGAGGGACGAATGGAGACGTGTCGTCTTCAGCGATGAGAGTCGCTTCTGCCTTGGTGCCAATGATAGTCGTATGCGTGTTTGGCGCCGTGCAGGTGAGCGCCAAAATCAGGACTGCATACGACCGAGGCACACAGGGCCAACACCCGGCATCATGGTGTGGGGAGCGATCTCCTACACTGGCCGTACACCACTGGTGATCGTCGAGGGGACACTGAATAGTGCACGGTACATCCAAACCGTCATCGAACCCATCGTTCTACCATTCCTAGACCGGCAAGGGAACTTGCTGTTCCAACAGGACAATGCACGTCCGCATGTATCCCGTGCCACCCAACGTGCTCTAGAAGGTGTAAGTCAACTACCCTGGCCAGCAAGATCTCCGGATCTGTCCCCCATTGAGCATGTTTGGGACTGGATGAAGCGTCGTCTCACGCGGTCTGCACGTCCAGCACGAACGCTGGTCCAACTGAGGCGCCAGGTGGAAATGGCATGGCAAGCCGTTCCACAGGACTACATCCAGCATCTCTACGATCGTCTCCATGGGAGAATAGCAGCCTGCATTGCTGCGAAAGGTGGATATACACTGTACTAGTGCCGACATTGTGCATGCTCTGTTGCCTGTGTCTATGTGCCTGTGGTTCTGTCAGTGTGATCATGTGATGTATCTGACCCCAGGAATGTGTCAATAAAGTTTCACCTTCCTGGGACAATGAATTCACGGTGTTCTTATTTCAATTTCCAGGAGTGTAATTGGGTAGAAGGAGCAGTACTATAGTATTCTGGCCTAAGTGCAAGATTTGGATTTAATTGCACAGAATGAGCAAAACCTTATTCAAATGGCAAGAGTATACTGGAAGAGGCAATGAGAGCAGACTTGAAGATGAACATTGATAAGAACAAATACTTCGTATTGAGCAGAGAGAATGAAGACAGACGTTTAGATGTAAACAGTAAAGTATTTGAAACGGTAAAAAGAGTTCAAATGCCTTGCGGCACTACTCAGTGAGAGGAATGAGATAGACCAGGAACTAATGGCAAGAATTCAGGCACGAAACAGGTCAATGCTTGCAGACGGGGAGCTGCTGAAGCCACGGCTTCTATTGAGATCCACAAAGATTAGGAACTACAGGACAGTAATACAACTTTTAGTTATGTATGGAGCAGAGACCTGCACTACGACGAAAGACAGGAAGGAGACTCCTGACATTTGATAATGCTGTTCTGAGACAGATTTTTGGGCCAGTGAAGGATGAAGACGGCTGGAGAAAAAGGAAAAACCGCGAATTGCAGGAGTTTAAGGAGTCGTTGGACATTGGAGCTGTGATTAGAGAGTGGAGACTGAGGTGGGACGGGCACGTAACGCGTCCAGAAGGCTCGGTCAACGGGCAGGTGGTGGGAAAAGACATCAGAGGCAACAGACCGAGGGGAAGAGACGGACTGACGGGATCAAAGATGTCTGTGTAAGATGGGAGTAGCTGGAGAATACTACACTACTGGCCATTAAAATTGCTACACCAAGAAGAAATGCAGATGATAAACGGGTATACATTGGACAAATACATTATACTAGAACTGACATGTGATAACATTTCACGCAAGTTGGGTGCATAGATCCTTAGAAATTAGTACCCAGAACAACCATCTCTGGCCGTAATAACGGCCTTGATGCGCCTCGACAATGAGTCAGACAGAGCATGGATGGCGTGTACAGGTACAGCTGCCCATGCAACTTCAACACGATACCACAGTTCATCAAGAGCAGTGACTGGAGTATTGTGACGTGCCAGTTGCTCAGCCACCATTGACCAGTCGTTTTCAATTGGTGATAGATCTGGAGAATGTGCTGGCCAGGGCAGCAGTCGAACATTTTCTGTATCCAGAAAGGCCCGTACAGGACCTGCAACATGCGGTCGTGCATTATCCTGCTGAAATGTAGGGTTTCGCAGGGATCGAATGGAGGGTAGAGCCACGGGGCGTAACACATCTGAAATGTAAAGTCTAGTGTCCAAAGTGCCGTCAATGCGAACAAGAGGTGACCGAGACGTGTATTAATGGCACCCCATACCATCACGCCGGGTGAGAAAGCCAGTATGGCGATGACGAATACACGCTTCCAATGTGCGTTCACCGCGATGTCGCCAAACACGGATGCAACCGTCAAGATTCTGTAAAAAGAACCTGGATTCATCCGAAAAAATGACGTTTTGCCATTCGTGTACCCAGGTTCGTCGTTGAGTACACCATCGCAGGCGCTCCTGTCTGTGATGCAGCGTCAAGGGTAACCGCAGTCACGGTCTCCGAGCTGATAGTCCATGCTGCCTCAAACGTCGTCGAACGGTTCGTGCAGACGGTTGTTGTCTTGCAAACGTCCCCAACTGTTGACTCAGGGATCGAGACGTGGCTGCACGATCCGTTACAGCCATGCGGATAAGATGCCTGTCATCTCGACTGCTAGTGATACGAGGCCGTTGGGATCCAGCACGGCGTTCCGTGTTACCCTCCTGAACCCACTGATTCCATATTCTGCTAACAGTCACTGGATCTCGACCAACGCGAGCAGCAATGTCCCGATACGATAACCCGCAATCGCGATAACCTACAATCCGACCCTTATCAAAGTCGGAAACGTGATGGTACGCATTTCTCCTCCTCATACGAGCCATCACAACAACGTTTCACCAGGCAACGCCGGTCAATTGATGTTTGTGTATGAGAAATCGGTTGGAAACTTTCCTCATGTCAGCAAGTTGTAGATGTCGCCACCGGCACCAACCTTGTGTGAATGCTCCGAAAAGCTAATCATTTGCATATCAAAGCATCTTCTTCCTGTCGGTTAAATTTCGCGTCTGTAGCACTTCATCATCGTGGTGTAGCAATTTTAATGACCAGTAGTGTGCATGGAACGAGGAAGATTGAGGACGCTCACTGACGACGCGAAAAAACGACTGTGTGTGTCCAACCTAGTAAGTAAAAATCGAAACATTTGATATTCGGGACCAGAAAAGCAACACACATTCGAAAGCATCAGTACACTGTTGAGCAGACGATGACTGTAAGTTAGTGAAGCCGTTAAGCCAAGTACTAAGTTCAAGAACAAACAATTGCGTGAAGGTCAGTTTTCCTTGCTGCCGTTTGTGAGAATAAAAACTACTTGATGAACACAAACTAAAAAGACTGGACGAAGTACAAGGAAATATGACAATAAGTCAAGATTAGAGATCTTGTATACATGACAATGATAAGACAAAAAATCTTCTTATTGAGTGCTGTTTAAAATTTTTAACAGAATAGGCTGTTTTCCTATGTTAAAAATATGGTTCGGACTGTTATTCTGATTATGACATTTAAATAGCAATTGCGGTCAATATTCTAACAAAAATCAGTTGTTTTTATGTAATTAAAGCTTAAAAATCAGTAATTGTCAAGCTCTGGTCACGTGATCGAAAACGCTCCGTTATTGGGTGGCGCTCTGGTGACGTTACAGACTGAGTAAGACGAAGCTGTACGTGTGTTATAGGAGCGTTAGCCAAAGTTACGAGATTTTTATGTACTTTTTCTGCAAACAGTTTAGCTATTTAGTGATGGAAAACGCAATTACAACTTTTAAGTAACAATAGAAAGGAATTCTGTGAAAGCAGCTGGTGGAAGCCTTGCTAAAGTTGATGCGTTTATGCTCCACCCTTAGAGCGGCGATATATGCAACGACGGACATTCTTTTCGCTGCTCCTTACATAATCATTACACTCGCTCAAAACGTAGGGACTGCAAAACTTTTGGAAATGGATCCGCATATTGTAACTAGCTACGACACAAAGTAAATTAAAATTATTAAAAACGTAGATCTGATTTCCTCTGTAGAAGCCGCTGAGCAGAGAAATAGAGAAGGCGTTCGGCAGAGCATTCGACGATAGATAAGGAGGTTACATGTTCGAATCCTGGAAAGTTCATACTTTTTTTAAAGTTTTATACGAAATATGAAAATAGCGTTCGAAAGAACTGATTGTAGCAATTGTTTCCATCGTGGAATGTATTATGTATAGCTTCACATTAGTCAGTCTGAGAAATGGGCAATATAGGATAAATGGATTTATTTTGCGAACAAACAATTCGCGTTTTTGGAAAGCATTGCTAGTGGTGAAGATATCACCATACGCCCACAGTACAACGAAATGTAGGACGATGAGGTTATACGGAGAGATATAAAGCGTGTACAACATGCAGGTGAGAAGCGTAAGGAGGGCTGTCATGTTTGTGAGTAAACTAACGTTAGCATCTGAAGCGAACATATTTCATCTTTATGTACGATGAGACTGCAAAAGTTTAAACAATAAGTTGGACAGGACGAAGACAAAAACATTGTTTCTAATTAAGTAAAAAGTGTGTGGCCACATTAACTAGAAAATATCTTTTTGAACGTGACGTGTGTGAACAGCGATTGAAAATTTAAGTGCACGTTAACAGTAAGAAAAGACGATAATATTCTGTTTCTGATCGGTGTAGTGACGTTTTGTAATTGTGATTTGGTTTTCATATGAGAGAACTTTCGAGGCTTTTTACAAATAAGTTCAAATGTTCTTTCGGGTTAGATTCGAATCAGCGACCTACGGACATCTTATAAAATTCGACGGTCTACTGTTCTATAAAATGAGCTGACCAATAATTGAGGTGTAGTTGGGTAATACAGCCGGCCGGTGTGGCCAAGCGGTTAAAGGCGCTACAGTCTGGAACCGCGTTACCGCTACGGTCGCAGGTTCGAATCCTGCCTCGGGCATGGATGTGTGTGATGTCCTTAGGTTAGTTAGGTTTAAGTAGTTCTAAGTTCTAGGGGACTGATGACCTTAGAAGTTAAGTCCCATAGTGCTCAGAGCCATTTGAACCATTTTTTGGGTAATACAACAATGTTCACTAGAAGTTTAATTTCGTTGAATGACACTATCCTTCATTGTGACAGTGGGAGAGCACACCTCTGAGATAAGTTATCGTTAACTTCACAATGCAACACATTTTTAATAAAGTTAGTGAACTTGTGCGTCTACTTGGTAATTTGCCAGTAGAGTGGAGCAACATTTTACGCATCTTCTCATTCTCTGCAAAACTCAAAAACTTTCCAGGAGATTTTATGTCTGTATTTGTGCTGTATGATACTACACAACATTTGTAGTCCGTTTTACGAAATGATAATTCCAAAACAAGACGTCACTGTGAATTAGGGTTGGGTTGGGTTGTTTGGGGAAGGAGACCAGACAGCGAGGTCATCGGTCTCATTGGATTAGGGAAGGATGGGGAAGGTTGTCCGCCGTGCCCTTTCAAAGGAACCATCCCGGCATTTGCCTGGAGCGATTTAGGGAAATCACGGGAAACCTAAATCAGGATGGCCGGACGCGGGAGTGAACCGTCGTCCTCCCGAATGCGAGTCCACTGTGAATTAGCATTACGGCAGTAGGAACGAGTTAGCCAGTGACGACAGAGGCATCACATGACGGGAATGGAGCATTTTAGCAGGCTTTCAAATTATCTGAATTTCATTTCCATGTTTATAAAAAAATACTGAAATTCAAAAGGAAAAAAGGCATGTTAGGAGCGTCAAATGACATAACTGATTGCTTAAGACAATTTCCAGAAAACAATCAAATATCCTATTATCAGTGTGACTATTTCCTCAATGCTGAGGAGTCTGGTGGAATAACGGTGCAGTGCAGAATGAGACTTGGTTGCGCACTGGGTGAAATGCAATTGCCGTGAGTATCCTGTTTTATCTGGGGCTTGTAGATGCGTTACGCTTGCTTGTAGAAGGTGTAGGGTGGCTTAAGTCGCTTCGTTTCATCAGAACGATGTACATTGTTCGCATTTTTCAAGATTCCTTCTTTTCGCAACCGACATTACTTCTTTGAATAGCACGTCCGCCTATCGATCAGCTATTGGAAATGGCATTTCAGTTATCGGAACAAATGTTCGGTCTCTCAGTCATCTACACTGAAAGCTCCCACTTTCCACTAGTGAAGGTATTTTGTTATTCTATAACTACAGTTTCTCATCCACTTTCTTTCCTAGGACATTTAGCGAAATGATTTCAAGACGCATTTAACTAAGCGGCTTGAAAAATTTTTGTATAACGATTCTGAAATGCGTTATCCGTGATGAAGCAATCATGTCAGGCTAGCAGAAAATGCGTTGTGCTAGCCCCTGAATCTGCACTAAAAAAACCCCGAAGACCCACATCGACATTTACAAAAGCCGCGAAAAAACTAACTCGGCAAGTTCGAGTCGGGATTTAAATCTGACTCCTCCAGAATGTCGCTCCAGCGTCTTAACCAGCGTGATACCTCATTGCGTAAACCTTTTTTGCTAGAGGTGTCTGGCGGTTTTGCCTGCACTTAATATCTTATTTTCTCTCCATGTGCGCTAGTCTGCTTCCTTTTAGAAGCGACACGCGAAAGTTAATTTATGCGCCCGCCGAGGAGCGAAGTAAGTTAATTTCTGAGTTCTCTGCCGGATGTAGGAACGGAATTGTGGCGGTAATCGCTAACCCCCGCTTCGCCTGGCGCACAAATTCCGTTACCGGCAGATAATGCAGTTCTCGTCGGACGTTTCTCGGCTATTGGATTATTGGCTTGTCATGGATTCTGCGCCGTCCCTCCAAACTTGCCGCGGCCGGGAGTTCAGGTCCCTGTGTGACCTCTTCTTAGCGCTCAAACTTTCTAAACTGTTTAGCCAGACAATCTCATAACAGAGCTCCTCACCAGGTGGCGACCAGCTGTTTAGTCGCGTCACTAGATCGTTTCCAGCTCTAATTAACTTTACGGCTCTCTCAGAATCGTTTCCAGAAGGTAAAGAAATCTATATATATTTATTATTATTATTATAAATTAAAGTCCCCTGCTTAATATATTAGGGAAGAGTCTTACCTTGAGACGAGTGTTCGTGCGAATACGTTACGTTTCCTGGTCAGTTTTAAAATCGAGCGACCGATTCTAGAATTACGTGAAGAAATGCCTTCTATAGACCACCATAAGAAGTCTCCGGCATTTTCTATTTTGTATTGTTGTGAGACATGCGGATGTGTTTTGTCTGGAATTTGTAAATAATTTGAATTCTACACGTTCTGATGCCCATTTCTGAGCTAAAACGACGCAAGGTGCAGCGCAGGTGGCCGTGGAGTGGAAGAGGCACATAAAACATTCAGGAGCAGCAACATTCCTAGTTGTACATCCCCTATTTAAGTGCAGCACTCGATTAAGAATCACTCAATTTAGCTCTTAATAATTACAAAAAATGACAAATTTCATGTGGCAAACATTGAGAATTTCAACAACTAATATCATCCGTCAGAGAAAGTAAACACAGGTACTCATTCAGCCTCTTAATAGCAAAATTACTGTAAAATGCAGTTCATAAAAGTCCTCTAACATTTAAAAAATATTTGACAGAACAAAAAATAATCAATACACCTAAAGAGCGGGGTCAGATAGTTGCAAATTTTTCCAAGCCTATGACCAAACTATGCAGGATCAACTTCAAAGCAGTTTTGCTTCTGAAAGGCAATGAAATGCAACTTCTCAAAAATTTACCTGAAGTGGGAATAAAGAAGTACAACGATTAACAAACGTTAACTCTAGAGGCAACCAATCTCAAAGGAAAACTACCACCGTGTCTAAATGAATCTAAACACTAGCTTACTTAAAACATAAGGTTTTAGTTCCTATGATTTTGCAGGCCAGGGCAATGAATAAATTATTCAGAAATCCAATGTGAGGGTAAATTAGCCACTCACAATGGGATTAAGACATTAATTTGACCTTTCAGGTTTCAGTTACTACTAATGAATTTAAAGAAAATTTACAGCAAAATATCTCAAAATATACAAATTTAGACCGTGGCCCCACCAGTAAGGTAGCCCAAAGACTCGTTTCCAGGGGATACCGTGACGGTGCCGCACGTAACAGACTACTGCCTGCAGAATTCCAAGACGCCATATCTATAAAGAGCGTTCAAAAAGAATCGAGCCGGAGGCATAATTACAGGAACCAGTACTTGTATGTAAGAAGTATTGACCCTGGCTGTTGAGACACTTGTCCCACTGTGACACAAGGCGGTGAATGGCTGTCTCAAAATTGCCAGAGCTGCGATGTTAACCGGTTCCGCACGTGCAGCTGGATGTCGTCGTCCGAGTTGAATCGTTTGCCCCCTCAGAGCCTTTTTAAGGGGACCAAGATGGCTCCCTTCTGATTCACTTCCTGCAGCACGGGGCAACAGTGAAGCCCAGCGTTACTCGCAAACCTTGACCACCCTTCGCCAAGCGATCAAATCAAAACGACCAGACAATCTTACCCTTGGGGTCATTCTGCTCCACGACAATGCGAAGACTCGTACGTTCAACAGTCGCGGCACTCCTGCAGAAATTCTAATGGGGAGTTCTTGACCCTCTTCCATACAGTCCGGACCTCTCTCCCTGTGATTACGCCATTTTGGTCCCCTTAAAAAGGCTGTGAGGGGCAAACGATTCACCTCGGGCGACGACGTCCAGCTGTACGTGCGGAACTGGCTAACATCGCACCCCCGGGAATTTTATGAGGCAGCCATTCACCGCCTTGTGTCACAGTGGGACAAGTGTCCCAACATCCAGGGTCGATACTTCTAACATACAGGTACTGGTTTCTGTAATTATGCCTCCAGCTTGTTTCTTTTTGAACTCCCCTTATATAACAGACTAAATTTGGCCATAAGCAAGCGATAACAGAATGGCTCAAATTCAATGCCAGATATATGTAACAATATAAAATATTTATCAGGCATCGGTGGGTACCTAAGAAAATCCAGAGTGGGAGTGGACAAGCGTTAGCGAGCGCCAATCACGCAAGCAACCAGCAGCCAGTAATGACACGAGTACACAAACGCAGCGCAGTGGCTTAATAACGCGAATAAATAAACCGGCTAGGCCGGTGTAGCAAACGACTCAGAGCTAGCTGCTAGCCAATGCATGTATCCAACCCAACGGCCGGATACGAAAATTTATGGCAAATATTAGATTAAACACTTAAATTCACTCATGCCATTTACAGAACAACACTATAAGGTAAAGCATCCAGAGATCTGGTAACAAAAAAATGGTTCAAATGGCTCTGAGCACTATGGGACTTAACTGCTGTGGTCATCAGTCCCCTAGAACTTAGAACTACTTAAGCCTAACTAACCTAAGGACATCACACACATCCATGCCCGAGGCAGGATTCGAACCTGCGACCGTAGCGGTCACGCGGTTCCAGACTGAAGCGCCTTTAACCGCACGGCCACACCGGCCGGCGATCTGGTAACAATTCATCATGCACGACATACTTAAATCTGTATGAACAGTAACCACTCTTTAGTTTATCAAACAATCTTTAATTGCAAAACATAGCCCAACTCACGTTGCCTATCCTAACCCTTTTACAACTGCTAGAAACTTAATTTCGTTCATATGATAGCCACGCAGCAACGAGGTCAGTCGGGAGTGGCCATTAATTCAACAATTTGACACAGTGGCGACAGGCAGCTGACCACAGTAGTTTAGTTCATCAAGTTCAGTTTCCAGTTGGACCAAGCCAGGCAGCTAGCCAGCTGCGGCACGCGCTCACATGAGAGATTCCAAAGGCAAAGGGCTTACAAGATGAGAATGTATCAGAAATACATTGCACATGCAACATTACGCTCTCACCACGGTCACTTGAGAAAAGAACCAGCCATTAGCAATTGTGCAGGTAAAAAATACCGTCCGGGGGAACGCACTAGCCGCTTCCCAGGGAAGACTCGGCAGGGCCCCGTGCACGTCCACAACTCAGCCGCGGCGATACGGCCCCAGAACACCAGCCTGGCTCTCGCTGCCAACTTGTGCTGAAGCCTGTCCACACGTCCTAACGGACATTCCAAACTGCCAGCGTCTCGGAGCCACATCTCCACACTGCGCGAAAACGACCAGCAGTCGGCGCTGCCGCCCACACCTAACTCGCAGCGGAAGGTAGCACAAACGTATCAATCGATGTAGCGGCGGCGAGCCTCAAGGTTCACATTTAACTGTCTATAATATATAAAAGCTATCTGAAATACACTATTGATTCTTCTCTTATAGGATTTTATGGTGAGTAAAAGTCTGTACATTAGCGGAGATCAGTATAAAGGCATGGAAATTTGTGGTAAAATTAACATTGTTGGTTGGAATAGTCGTGCACAGTGAATATGTAATAGTATTGAGAGTTGGCAATACTCTCTTAGGATTTAAAGGTTGGCTACAGCGCGCATACACAAGCTCTGGAATCTAAGATATTGTTGTCGCGCTTCGCAGCGCACGGATTAATTAGTGGCAGTTTGGAAGCCAGTGTAGGAGCCCGCTTGCTGTGGTGCGCACGTGTGTTGGGCGAGGGGTCGTCACCGAGCTGCCGTACTGCCGTGTCCGCCAGCAGCGACATAGGATTTGGTATTGAGTTGATATTTTTTATAATATGCAGCGCGCTTATTAATTTAAAGGAAAGGGTTGGTGTATGTGCGTAGCAGCGGACGATAATTTTGATAATGATAGGAGTTGAATTCTTAAGGGAAACCATTGCTAGGCGAATAGCTTAAGTATTGATTTTTGTCATTGATTTCTTTTGTAATTGTCAGGGAATTCTTTCACTATATATTTAATTGAGAAGTATTTCAGTCTGTCTCAAGAGTGATTAATTTGTAATATTGCTTTAATGCCACTGAAGGCAGATTTACATACGAAACGATTGTCCAAAGACTTCTAGCGTTTTGTTAATTGAATGAGAGAGAATCGCTTTCAGAATATAATTTTTGAAATAAGGAATTACTTGTTTGGGTTATCATTTATCGAGTTTAGATTGGACCAAACCCTTTCTCTTGAATTATATGTAGTTGTAGTAAGCAGCAGCAGCCGCAGCAACAGCGGGAGCCGCCATACAGAACATGCATTGCACTCAGCATGAATAATAGGTTTTTTGTTTTTCTTAAATAATGGAATGCAGCAGATCAAGTAGTGGCAGCAGAAAGACCAAGTAAGTTATTTGTTGCGCACAGGACCAATTAAAAAAAAATAATAAAGTTTAGGCGATGTCTGTAACAGTAAAGTTAAGAGTACAAGCACAAGATTTACAGTAGAAAACACGAGATAAGAAGATAGAGCTCGCGACATTCATTATAATACCCAGCATACCAACAAATGCAGGCAAATGGTACCGCATTTGATGTCAGTAGTACAGTCTGTAACAAGACGTCAACGATATAGGTGATAGAGGATGGAACTCGATATAAAGGCAGTCGGCTCTGTTCCTTGCTAGTGTGTAAGTATGTCCCTTTACTATATGTAGGAAACAGTCATAATTATTGATAGTGCGTGTTGTGCACATAAACCAAGATTGTGAGCATGCCACGTGGAAAACAGTTATCGTGAGGTGAAAAAGCAAAAATCGGTGCATTTTAAAAACTGGGGCTCTCTAATCGTAATATCGCCAAGAACTTGAACTGTTCAGGTACAGTGTCTTATAATTTTGTTAGATTGGGCCCACGATATGAACAGAATGGAAAGCACAGGAGGCAAAGTAGAAAATTATCTGAGGCATCGAAACGGTTACATTTGCGCAAAACAAGGATCGCAGACCGTTATTCATGTCAACCTTTTGCTGATTAGGAGTTGTCAGTAACTGTCAGACTTGTACGACAAATTTTGTTGTATGACAAACATCTTGCATTCAAGAGACAACTGCAGAAGCCTGCTCTAACACCCAAACATACACAGGCTAGATTCAATTTGCTAAAAAACGTACGTCATGGACTTCAGAATGGGACAAAGTGATCTTCAGTGATGAAAAGACGTTTAATTTAAATCGGCCTGTTGGATTTTAATATTATTAGCATGATCTGACAACAGAGCAGCAGGTAAGAACGAGCAGAAATTTTGTTGGTGGAAGTGTTATGATTTGGGCAGCCTTCTGCGCTAAAGGTATACCGCTCACTGCTTGGCTGAACACTAGAATGAATTCTAACATGTACACTAAGATGCTGGAGACAGGATTTATTATAATGTATGAGGACTCGAGGGGCGTAAATCGAATGTTTCAGCGAGATAATGCGTCTATGCAATCTTCTGCTATAGCCACAAACTGGGTTGCAGATAAAAATATCGAGGTCTTTCCCTGGCTTGTGCGTAGCCCGGATTTGAACCGCGGGGAAGACCTTTGGGAAATACTTGCAAGGCGTGTTTATCGAAATCGAAGGCAATCTGAGGCCGTCATACAAGTTGAAAATGGTGATACGAGAAGAATGGGTGACAATTTCACTGCAAGGACTACAAACCCTAACAAAATCAGAGCCGAAGAGAATCTTTGATGTAACTGGAAAGAACAGAGGTTGGTCAAAATACTAACAATGCAATAGCACAGCAAGACAGAGAGTGCCTATATACGTATTTCCATTCAGCAAACCCCATATTTTGTCACTCGTGTTATGAGAGATACTAATTAATTCTGTCGTCATTGTTTATGTCTTATAAGTATCTACTACTTCCATAACGAATTTAAAACACGTTTGCTTCAGAAATGGTACTACTACGCACCTAGGCAAGCTGCCTTTATACTGATTTCCACTACTGTATGTTTTTAAAAGGAGTTATGTGACGTATTAACGGTTAAGCCATACTTCGTTGGTCGTGCACCATTTTGTACCTTTGAACGAAAGCTCTTTTACCATGGAACATGTGATATGTGCAAATTAACTAAGCTTCTTTAATCTCTTAATAATTTTACCCGTCTTTAAAATGAATATTTGTTTTAATTTCCAATAGCTTCTATTTCCAAATGTATTTAACTCGTATCTGGTGTTTGATAACACTTCTACTTAATTTGCTGCGAGTTATAAATTGTTGGCGTATAGCAGAGTAATAATGCAACCCATAGACTGTTAAATATCGTATTGAAAGGAATTTTCACGAATGCAACGATTTTAAATTTTAATAGCGTGTTTTTTCCTGGCCGCAAGACCATGTTCTACCTTGGAACATTTTTTCACATTTGAGAAAACCTTATTTTTACGGAGTATTTTTTTTGTCGGTTTAGAAAGAAATGCAGCACACACAGAGTTAATTCCATCAGTTAAAAACGGATTAAGAAAATATACCGACTTAGAGCAAAAACTGGAGGCGAAAGTTTGAAAACTGGCTCAAGGTGCAACACTCTCCCTACCTTTTAAACAAATATTTACTCGTGCTTCAGGTGTAGTTCAACATAAAGTATTCATAGACATAAAAATTCTCAAAAAGAGGTCTTTCCATAACGAATATATATTTCTTAATACTGAGAAGAGGACGACAGTTGTGAAGTCACTGCAGAACTGAATGTCGTACTCGCGGACACAGCCAGTACCAAAACAACACGAAGGGAGCTCTGTATGTTGAGACCTGCAGAGCGAGATAGAGGTCCAAAACCACTTATCAGTGTTAGAAATGATTGTAACTTGCAAACGTGACGCTGAAGCCGTGGACTATGGAGCAATGGAAGAACGTCGTTTGGTCGAATGAGTTTGTTTTCACTCTATTTCCAACTTCTCGCCGAATTCGCGTCCCAAGAGTGAAACATGGCAGGGGTTCGGTGAAGAGTTTGGCAGCTATATCATGATAGTCCGTGGACCTCTATAAGGTCACATTGCTGCCAAGGATCAAAAGGTAATTCAAGAGTGTTGGTTGCCAAAAGCATAGCTTAAAGTTGGCGAACCTATCAAATGAAGAAGAAGCAATATTATAATATACAGTAAAAAGGACTGTTGAACGTGATGCATCATGTCTGGGCCCCATTTCATAGTGATGGAAGCATGTAGTATACTTCGTCGCAGGTTCACAATGTCAGAGGTCTCTGCTTTGCAAATTAGAAATTTCTTTTGAGCCCATGAAACGAAATGAAGTGCCTTAAGGTCTGGCCATGCCACAGGGAATCCGATTGATTCATTTAGAAGGGAATGAATTGTTCAAGTCTTGTCATTCTGTGGCGAAGAAGTGAGCTGGAATCTCAGGTACCGGATGGTTATAATTAAAGTGCAGCTACTCATATAGGTTCAGTGCGGGCTGTAATTGTCGTATGTCAGTGAAACTTCGTAGATATGCTAATGCGTTAATGTGGAACCAACTTACGCTGAAAAAAGGTTCCCATTTTGGCTACCAGGTGCAAATCTGGCGCTGTACACTGTTTTCGTGACGGTTTGACATTCACGCTGTCATTTGACAAGCCATAACGTGAGTGAGCGGTGTTGGATATCGAGATGAGAGACCGTGCGCTGTTAGTGAAATCGTTTTATGTGAGTGGTAGCAATTACAGGGGGGCAGCGACGTTTGGAACGCGAATTTACTGCAAACTTCGTACACTCGTAGTACTCCACGAGGACAACAAAATGTGTAAGGAGTAGCGCGTACTTCTCAAGCATTTTTGAGAAAATCGCAAGATAATTTCAGTCGTCAAATATATACCTGTGCGTGGCCATTTTTCCTAGGAAGCGCAGACAGCCGAGTGGTTAGCGTTCAAGCTCCGTAATCGCTGGGTCGCTGGATCGAGTCCCACTCGTCATTTGTTTTTCATTTTCAGTATCACTTTATGTGTTTGGTCATTTACTAGTCGGTTGTTACGAATATTGTATTATTTGTGACAATAAAAATTTGTAGACTGCCAAATAACATTGTAAATTTAATAAAAGTTCATCCGATTACACGTATTTTTCGCATTACATCAATTGTAATATAAATAGAAGAAAATGACTGTGTTAGAAAAAAAAAATGACGAGCGATACTCGATCCAGCGACCCAGCGATTACGTGGCCGTTTCCAGTGGGTTCTATGGTAACTGGTACAGTCTAGTTAACTGTTTTCGTCCATCTTAATTAAGAGACTTTAGCATTGTCCCTAGCAGAGGATGAAAACTTACAAAATGGAAAAAATCCCTCTCACGCTGCCGGTAAGAAGCACTATTAATTTGATGAGCACGAGAATGCAGTCGTACGTATTCTTTGGCTGCCACAATTACAAGTTTTGAATATTATCGGTAATTTTTGGCACCTATTGGAAGAGTGATTAGCGTCTCGTTACCTCCTTCTAGCAATTCTGATGGCATTGTAATTTTTTCCCATTTTTTGTTGTCCAATCGATAATCGTTCGTGGTGGACAGATCGTCAGGAGAATCGTGCTGTTTTGGCCCACCGTCATAGGAAGCGGGTAGTTTTGTTAGTGGCCAGCCGGTGTGAGTAGGCAGGACAGTGAATAATGGGAAGGGGCTCGGGCAGGGCGCGGATTATACGCGGGGTGTGGCGGTGTGCGCGGAGCGGCGCGTCTATTGATCCCGGCGACACGCGCGGCCTACGCGCCCATCACGCCAGCCGCGCTTCCTTACCGTTCCCTCCGCTCACCGCACACCCTCCCAGCTCTCGCCAAATCGACATTTCGTCGTCCACTGCGTCTATTAACTGACCGCATATTCCACTTCGAGATGGGTTCTTATTAAATAATAAAATCCCGTATTCGGTCTACGTCTACATCTGCACTCCGCAAGCTACCGTACGGTACATGGCGGAGGATGGAAAATCTACCAGTTTAGTATTTCCAACATTACTGTCTTAGAGGCGGGATGGCACCAGGAAGCAATGACTGTACGTCTGCATATAGTCGGGGATTTCCGAAATTTCACCTCATTCGTCAATGTTTCCTGACTCCATTTTAAATACCGTACAGAGTGAGTCAGGAGGAAATGTACATGCTTTAAGGGGTGATAATATAATGCACTATTCCGAATGGTTTCCGAGATACAACACACTCAATATAACTTTTGTCAGTTTTTCTTGAGTAGCTCGAAAACCGCACCCTACAGCGAAAACGTGTCGCAGTACAAAATTAAACTATATTAAATTTCCCACAAAAAATGTCCTATTAATTTTTTTCTCTATAACTAATGATTTGTGCGAAGAAAGCCCGAGAATATTGAAAAACTCGCTCGACGCGCATCCGCTGTAGCTTACGTAGTTTTTGTAGGCCAATTTAAGGTAGTTTCTCGACTTGATAGACCACAAGTGTCCCGTATCAAAGTGTTCGTCTCAGCTCGCTACCTCAGTATGCTACCTTGAAGCTGACTGCAGAGATACGTATCTCTGCAGTCAGCTTCAAATGCCAGTTCTCTATATTTTCTCAATAGCGTTCCTGAAAGGACCGTCGTCTCTCCCTCTGAGATTCCCATTTCGTCACCCACTGCGTATATTACCTGACCACATACGCACATCAAAAAAATTTTTGCATCATCCACGTTCCCAGAACTCCTGAAGACAGACGTTGACAGAGGATATTGTATCACAGACACAGTCCCTTTGACTGTTCAGAGATGTCACTAAACACGCCCAAAGATGTAAACAACCATGCATGCATGCACGATCAGCACCTATTAGATGGAGGGGTCCGACAGCCGATCAGTTCCAGTCATTCCACCGGGAAGGAGGTATACAGTTCGTGTTTTCTGTGGTTTAACCATGCCTACACCGTCAATACCGCAGATCGATCGCGTCCGCATTGTTACTTTGTGCCAGGAACGGCTCTCAAAATGGAAAGTGTCCGGGCATCTCGCATTGAACTAAAGCGATGTCGTTCGGAAATGGAGGAGATACAGAACGACAGGAACTGTCGATGACATGCCTCGCTCAGGCCGCCCAAGGGCCACTATTGCAGTGGATGACCGCTACCTACGGATTATGGCTCGGAGGAAGCCTGACAGCAACGCCACCATGTTGAATAATGCTTTTCGTGCAGCCACAGGACGTCGCGTTACGACTCAAACTGTGCGCAATAGGCTGCATGATGGCCAACTTCACTCCAGACGTCCATGGCGAAGTCCATCTTTGTAACCACGACACCATGCAGCGCGGTAGATGGACCCAACAACATGCCGAATGGACCGCTCAGGACTGGCATCACGTTCTCTTCACCGATGAGTGTCGCATATACCTTCAAACAGCCAATTGTCGGAGGCAACCCGGTCAGTCGGAATGCCTTAGACACACTGTCCAGGGAATGAAGCAAGGTGGAGGTTCCCTGCTGTTTTGGGGTGGCATTATGTGGGGCCGACGTACGGCGCTGGTGGTCATGGCAGGCGCCGTAACGGCTGTACGATACATGAATGCCATCCTCCGACCGACAGTGCAACCATATTGGCAGCATATTGGCGAGGCATTCGTATTCGTGTACGAAAATTCACGCCCCCATCGTACACATCTTGTGGATGACTTCCTTCAGGATAACGACATCGCTCGACTAGGGTGGCCAGCGTGCTCTCCAAACATGAACCCTATCGTACATGCCTGGGACAGATTGAAAAGGGCTTTTTATGGACGACGTGACCCACCAATCTGAGAGATTTACGCCGAATCGTCGTTGAGAAGTGGGACAATCTGGACCAAAAGTACCTTGATGAACTCGTGGGTAGTATGCCACGACGAATACAGGCATGTATCAATGCAATAGGACGTGCTACAGGGTATTAGAGGTGTCGGTGTGTACAGCAACCTGGACCACCACCTCTGAAGGTCTATCTGTATGGTGGTACAACATGCAATGTGTGGTTTTCAGGAGCAATAAAAACAGCAGAAATGATGTTTATGTTGATCCCAATTCCAATTTTCTGTACAGGTTCCGGAACTCTCGGAACCGAGGTGATGCCAAACTTTTTATGATGTGTGTATATCGCCTTCAAGTGGGTCATATACGCTGTACATCTACATATGAACTCCGCAAGCTATCGTACGGTATATGGCAGAGGCTGGGAAAAGATACCAGTTTCGTATTCTTAACATTAACGTCATAGGGGCGGGATGACACCAGGAAGCAATGATTGTACGTCTCCGTATAGTCCCGGATTTCCCAAATTTCACCTTAATGGTCAATGTTTCCTGACTGAGTTTGGAATATATGGTCCTGAAATAAGTGCTATCATTCAGTGAACTGTATTGTAAGACCTCTGACTGGACCTCTAAATCTACATCTACATACATGCTCCACAGGCCACCGTACGGTGGTTGGGGGATGGTACCTTGTCCTTACACGTTGGCGGCAGTAAAGTACGAGTATCTCTGCAATCGGCTTCAAATGCCGGTTCTCTAAATTTTCTCAGTAGTGTTCCTCGAAAAGACCGCCGTTTCTCCTCAATTGATTTCCATTGCATCGCCCACTGCTTATATATTATCTTACCACATATACCGTCTTCAAGTTGGGTTCTTACTAAATAACAAAATCCTATATTCGCTCTATGTCTACATCTGCACTCCGCAAACTACCGTACGGTAAATGGCGGAGTTTGGAAAATCTACCGGTTTCGTATTCCCACCATTAATGTCATAGCCGCAGGATGACGCCAGGAAACAATAACTGTACGTCTGCATACAGTCTGTGATTTCCCAAGTTTCATGTGATTGGTCAATGTTTCCTGACTCACTTTGAAATATATGCTCTTGAGATATGGGCTGGTCCTATCATGATGCAACGAATTTTATTGTAAGACTTCTGACTGGACTCTACATCTACATTCACAAATACACACATATTCTGCAAGCCACCATTCGGGGCCTGGCGGAGAGTATCCTGTACTCCTATTAGCCATGATCTTTTGTCTTCCACTCTTGAGAGAGGAAAAAGTGACTATCTATATGCCTCAGTATCAGCCGTACGAGCCCTAATCTGTTTAATCTTATCTTCGTTATCCTTACGTGAAATATATGTTGGCGGCAGTAAAATTGCTCTGCTGCCTGCTTCAGATGCCAGTTCCCCAAATTTTCTCAATAGTGTTCCTCGGAAAGAACGTTGCCTTCCCTCCAGGAAATCCCATTTCAGTCCCGAAGCATCTCCATAACACGAGCTTGTTATTCTAACCTACCAGTAACAAATCTAGCCGCCCGCCTCTGAATTTCTTCGATGTCTTCCTTTAATCTGATCTGGTGCAACTTCGAAATACTCGAGCTGTACTCAAGAACAGGTCACCTTTACAGATGAACCACACTTACACAAAATTCTCCCAACAAACCGAAGTCGACAATTTGTCTCCCTATCACAATCCTTACCTGCTCGTTCCATTTCATATCGCTTTGAAACGCTACGCCCAGACGTGACTGTGTCAAGGAGCACACTACTAATGACGTATCCGAACGTTATGGGTTTGTTTTTCCTACTCACCCGCAGTAACTTACATTTGTCCACATTTAGGGGTAGCTGCCATTCATCACACCTGTGGTGTCACCGCCAGACACCACACTTGCTAGGTGGTAGCCTTTAAATCGGCCGCGGTCCATTAGTATACGCCGGACCCGCGTGTCGCCACTGTCAGTGATAGCAGACCGAGCGCCACCACACGGCAGGTCTAGAGAGACGTACTGGCACTCGCCCCAGTTGTACAGACGACTTTGCAAAGAAAGGTTCACTGACAAAGACGCTCTCATTTGCCGAGACGATAGTTAGCATAGTCTTCAGCTAAGTCATTGGCTACGACCTAGCAAGGCGTCATAGCGTTGATAATTAATATTGTGAAGCATGTATCATCAAGAGCGATGTTATACAAATGTGGATTAAAGTAAAGTATTACAGCAACTGCGTCCATTTTCTAAGTTCTCATTTCCTTTTAACTGTTCCAGACTTCACGCCAATCTGCGTGAGCTTAACGCGTGCCTTTCGGCTTCCTCTCGTTGTGAGTTGGCTGTCGTGCTAAGTCACAACAACACCAGCTAGATATTTTGTGTAATAATGACAGGTCCCCATCGGTGGTACCGACTTTTTGAAACCATCTGTATGATGATGTAGGTTAGGGTCCCAGGAATCACATCCTGTAGACATTTACGCTGATGGGTCCCCTTTTGTGAATTTCACATGTTGATCTACAGCTTTAAAGAAACGTAGCATTGTGTAGATTAGTTGTGTAGCATAGTGATTATAGTACAAGCCTCGTATGTAAGAGTTGGTGTGTTCGAATCTCCTGAAGTCCTTTGAAATATTTTTTTTAAAATCTTTGTCGAAATATTTTGATCAATATTTTTATTCGCTTAATTGTTTTCAATGTATTTTTTCTGTTCATTTGACACATAATTTAATTATCATATTAACTTTTCAGTTGGTCTGACTTTATCTCTCTTTAATTATTTTTCCGCGGAATCTTTGTGCACGCGATTTTAATTATTTTCATGGGGAACATCAGTTTAGTTTCTTCCATTTCATCATCCTATATTTTCGTCCGTGTTATTGCATTCATTTCTATTGCTCATTTTACTTGAATTTAATTTTACTTATAATCCCTTCCTGTTTGAAACTTCATCAGCGTTTTTTTTCCATAGTGCAATATGAATTTGTTTTAAATGTTTATACGTGGTTTACCATCTAAAAACTGTAACGAAAGTTACATTTCTGCACCAACACACAGTCAATATAAACAGATTATATCGTCTTCTTTTTAACCGATAGATCTGCATTTAAAATGTTTAAATATTGTGACAGATAAATGAAAAGAGTTAAATTCACAAGCACAAAGATTCAAACTGGAGAAATATTTATAGGAACAAAAGAAGACAGCAACTGAAAGATTAATATGGGCATTAAAATGATGTGACAAAGGAATACAAATAAAAAATCTCATTTAAACCAATTAATTGAATGGAAATAATGATCAACGTAATTTTGGAAAAGACTTAAACTTAAAATTTCTTCATCCAATAATTTACCAACAGCTGTATGCATTGTACAAATTTATTTTATGAACTTGTTATGTGCTACCAGTTTCGGCATTACACTAATACCATCTTCAGGCCCTACACGTCATAGTTCTTTTAAAAACAGGAAATTGCACTTACCAAGTATTGATCCTAGCTCCTATCGAAGGCGAAAATGGCATCAACGTAATGCCGAAACTGGTAGCATATCACCAAACACGGATGCGACCATCATGATGCCGTAAACAGAACCTGGACTCATCCGAAAATATGACGCTTTGCCATTCGTGCACCCAGGTTCGTCGGTGAGTACGCCATCGCAGGCACTCCTGTCTGTGATGCAGTGTCAAGGGTAATCGCAGCCATGGTCTCCGAGCTGAAAGTCCATGCTGCTGCAAACGTCGTCGAACTGTTCGTGCAGATGGTTGTTGTCTTGCAAACGTCCCCAACTGTTGACTCAGGGATGGAGACGTGGCTGCACGATCCGTGACAGCCATTCGGATAAGATTCCTGTCATCTCGTCTGCTAGTGATACGAGGCCGTTGGGATCCAACACGGCGTTCCGTATTACCCTCCTGAACCCACCGATTCCATATTCTGCTAACAGTCATCGGATCTCGACCAACGCGAGCAGCAATGTCGCGATATGATAAACCGCAATCGGGATAGGCTACAATCCGACCTTTATCAAAGTCGGAAACGTGATGGTACGCATTTCTTCTCCTTACACGAGGCATCACAACAACGTTTCACCAGGCAACGCCGGTTAACTGCTGTTTGTGTATGAGAAATCGGATGGAAACTTTCCTCATGTCAGCACGTTGTAGGTGTCGCTACCGGCGCCAACCTTGTGTGAATGCTCTGAAAAGCTAATAATTTGCATATCACAGCATCTTCTTCCTCTCGGTTAAATTTCGCGTCTGTAGCACGTCATCTTCGTGGTGTAGCAATTTTAACGGCCAGTAGTGTTTTATGACTGTGGCCCCACATTATGAAAAATTATTAAGTTCCTGTTTCCCTAAATCATTGCGTAAAATCTTATGACACACATCACGATTCAAATTAAGATCTGATACCGCACACACTGCAATAACTGCCTTACATGCTCCACGTTCGCATCGGTATGTCTGGTAGACAGGCGAAGAGCACTGGGATCGTCTTGCACTGAATCTCTGCCTTCACGAAACCTTTTTTGCCACTCAAAAACACAACTTCATCAAAGTGCTTCGTGTGCAAATGCTTTCTTAATCATTCTCCACGTTTCACTAGCGAATTTCCCTAGCTTAACGCAGAACTTAATGTTGACACTTTGCTAACAATCAGTATCCATTGTGGCACCGTAACTAATGCGCCAAGAACCCAAACAATGTACCGAGCGATGTGGCGCAGTGGTTAGCACACTGGACTCGCATTCGGGGGTCGACGGTTCAATCCCGTCTCCAGCCATCCTGATTTAGGTTTTCCGTGATTTCCCTAAATCGCTTCAGGTAAATGCCGGGATGGTTCCTTTGAAAGGGCACGACCGATTTCCTTCCCCATCCTTCCCTAACCCGAGCTTGTGTTCCGTCTCTGATGACCTCGTTGTCGACGGGACGTTAAACATTGACCACCACCAACCACCCAAACAGTGTGTTTCGAAGCACAGCCCTGAAACTTAGCGAGTTTGCACAGAAACATGGCGAACGTAACATCAGGGATAGACGCGTACCAGATAGCATAAAACATTTGTTCCTTTTTAGTACTGCAAACTGAGAAATAAAAGGAACAGTCCTGGAAATTTTATGGCAAAGGGAGTATTTCTTTTTTAAAGTTATAAATCATCGTGTTAAATTCCGATTCGTCGATTACTCACAAACGAAAGCCCAGCAGGGTAAATGGCTGCAGGGTGAGATACTTGGGTCCTTAACCTACGTCACCATGGAGATGATTTCAAAAAGTCGATCTCACCTACACTCACTGAACTTCGACATCTTTGCGCACACCACAGCATCATCAACAAACAACCGGAGATTTCTGTCGACCGTGTCCACCAGATCATTTGTGTATATAGACTTCTGTCACACGCTCTCATTGGCTAAACAACCTTGTCGATGGATGTATTATTCTTTTAAATTTTCTCTACAGCTCGCTAATCCAACTTTATAACGGTTCTACATCGGGAAACTATACCCAAGAATCGGTCAGATAAGGCTTTCATAAGAGATATCCTTAGTCAATTATACATCTTGGATTCTTCCAATAAATCTTACTTTATCATGACACAAAGTTGGATTTCTTTGGTCATTCCACCTTGAGAATTTTCGAAAAGGTAACAGTAGCTATTTAGAGCCGTAGCTGATAGCATTGGCTTACTGCTCGAGTTGCGCTTTGCCAGAACTACAGTTCAGTAGTTTTGGTATATTACATAAATGACGTAATAAATGGTGGGATTTCCGGGAGTATCGGTAGCACTGGTAGGGAAAGAAACATAAATGAAAGTGTAAGAGAGGAACTGGGAGCCGACGACTTCTCTGATTTTTTGTTTGGTTAGTTGTTTGTTTTGCACATCATTCGAACCGCATAACATTCAGTGTGGTGTTAATTGTATATTTTATATTCTGCAGAGTACAAAATGCATTTTATAAGTAATTAAACTCAGTTGATCGCGTAATCTCTGCACTTTCATGTAACCAGAGCAATTATTTTGATGGAAGTACAGTTTACGTGCACAAACATCAAAAATTAATTGTTCGTGTTACTTTGTACTCAGTAGTTCATCATGAGCAAAGGCAAGACTTTCCTGTTACTACTGATAAATATGAAAGTTGTTTATGTGTAACAAATGGTTCAAATGGCTCTGAGCCCCATGGGACTTAACATCCGTGGTCATCAGTCCCCTAGAACTTAGAACTGCTTAAACCTAACTAACCTAAGGACATCACACACATCAATGCCCGAGGCAGGATTCGAACCTGCGACCGTAGCGGTCGCGCGGTTCCAGACTGTAGCGCCTAGAACCGCTCGGCCAACCCGGCCGGCTATGTGTGACAGAAACATGTGTTCTATTAATTCGAGGAGGTATTGATGCGATGTTTGATATATTTTTGTTTTCCATAATTTTTATTTTACCTTTCTTTTGAACAAACTGCGTTTTCTAGCGCTTTATGATAAATCTGTACTGTTTTCTTTATTTTTACTGCAACATCCCTCTGTTTCACGATACAAATCGATAATTTTCGAATAGGATCTGAATTAAATGTTGACAGTCACTTTTTTTTCAATACTGTTTATTTTTACACAACAGACAGGAGGAAAACTATGTAGAGCAAAACTGTTTCGTAGGTTACGTGGCCCTCTACATATCCTCACACAATCTCTAAACGGTCCACCGCTTCTGTTAATAAGGTAATCGGGTAAGACAACGATTACATCCGTAAACAATGCGATCGTTGTGAGGTAACGCCCTATACATATGCAACACACATAACGTACAGGTAACACGAGTACCACCTTAATTGACTAAAGCTGCTAGGACAACTAATGTAATCTACGATCACGTCTGATGGTCTATAAAAGCCTGCCATAGTTCTACAACTTCACGCACTGTCTAAGTGTAGTCAAACGTAGTTCTTTAGATACCTCCAATGAATGTCTTTTATCAGTACTCCTTAGAATGGGATTACTACTGTTGTTCCACAATTAAATGCTCTGGCTTGAGTACCTGAAGATGCTTGATCATTGATGTTTGTGGTTAATCGTCGACGAAGAACTCAGAAAAAATGTGATTTTGTGTCCTATTTTTTGCGCATTACTCAGTGGTCATTTACGTTGAGTATAAGCTGACAATATTTATACTACACGTTGATCATCTACATAGCCAACAATTTCTGAATATAGCTACACTGTGCACCAGGAACGTTATAAGGGTACTGGAGTTAGTTGTTGGGGTAGTCATGTATACTATAATCGAAAAGTTCAATATTACTAAGAAATGAGAACATCTCCTGAACAGGTACTTCGAGAAGTTCTGAAATCGATGCTACACATTTAAAAGAATAGAAAATGTCTCTGTAGAATAATAAGGGGTTCAGAGGATATGCCGGCCGGAGTGGCCGAGCGGGTCTAGGCGCTACAGTCTGGAACCTCGCGACCACTACAGTCGCAGATTCGAATCCTACCTTGGGCATGGACGTGTGTGATGTCCTTAGGTTAGTTAGGTTTAAGTAATTCTAAGTTCTAGGGGACTGATGACCTCAGATGTTAAGTCCCATAGTGCTCAGAGCCATTTGAACCATTCAAAGGGTATATGGTTCCTCCAACTGCCACAGATGTTCGTAACAGGTGTAGCATGCATTCTATGGGGTGCTCCAAGAGCCCTATTAGAACAGAGCTCTGTCTCATTTCTGAGAAAGGTCTGTTTTGAGGGTCTAGAAATGCCGGCTGTCGGACTTTATATTGTTCTCCCAATGGGTCACAAAGATGTTATATAGAAATCAGATCCGGAGACCTGGCTGAGCAGTACATGCGGTGGATGTATTTACCCTCGGTTAATAGATCCTCCAGAGAGACAAACTCCAGGTGGGCGAGGATTAACGTCCATGAAATTAAGTCGTAAACGTACACATGGTTGTTGTTGCTGATATTTGTACTTATGGGCGCTCATCGTATTGCTTCAACGACCAAAGAACATTTGAAGTTCAGGATACATACCCAACTTAGAAACTTCCAAAACAAGGAGTCCGATAAACTTAGTCTCTTTTGCACAACGCTTATTAGCTATCTCCAGGTGAGAGTATGAGGAGTACAACTCTGCAACCCCATGAGGGATTTATCTGGAAACAGGATATCATTTAAGGACAAGTTTGCTGGTGCTGTTGTAGAAACAGAATGGTCTATCGCGACCAGAGACACACTGGTGGACATATGGGATACAGACCTACCGCCGCTACTGAATTTTCTTTCCCTGTTTATTATCCCCAGGTCATTTCCATTCGCAATCATTATTTCCTATTTCAAATGAAGCATTTGCCACTCTCATAAATTCTACTCTCGCACGGTTCTTCGTCATAGGATTTTGGGTGACACATGGTGTAGGGGAACCTGTAACTCCATGTTTCCTGTTTACTTCTAAACACCGTTTGTGTCAATTAAAATGCGTACTATGTGTTTCCGTTAACACTTTTCATGTATATTTCCTCTCTGATTGTAGGAATCGAAATAACATCGCATTTAGATAAGAAAGTTTGAAGAAGATACTAACCCCTCAGCCTGGTTGGCCGATGTGGGAGGCGACTAGGAGCACAGTCGGTGAATGTATTACAGCCGTCGTGTTTGCCTAATTTAGGAATCAGGTGTTTAAAGAATCGCAACATATTCTTGAGGGTGCACACCAAATTACACGAAATTTTAACCTTCGTAATCCCGTCAAGATCTTCTCTGGAAAGTAAAAACCCTTGCCACGAAAACGGTTAATAGTCACTATTGTGCAAAATTTCGCTTCCGCACACTTACAATAAGTAAACTCTTGAAGCAAAGGTTAAATGCTTGTATATTTCTGCCAGTGATTTTGAGAAATGGTCACGGTATGATTTTGAAATCAGAGTACGTAGTGGCTGTCAGGTTTGACTGATCGCGTGGGGCATTGTAAAACAGAAAGTCTATTGAACAAGCGGTTTTATTGGCGAGTATTGAAAGACCAATAAACACACTGGTGTGCAAAATTAAAGCAACAAACCGCTATTTTCCCGTTTTATGTCTAATTCTCGATGTAATCATACAAACTGACAACAGATGTCAGTACGATCGGGTTCTGCATGGAAGGTGGCATTCCGGTCCTCCGCAACCATGCCAACAATGACGTCAGGGCACCAGACTCTCCGCGATGGAGGGCCGTAGGAAGAATGGAAGCAGAAGAGTCGCAGACTGATGTGGCCCGATCGCTTAACGTGAATCGTTCTGTTCTTTCTCGGATCTGGCGATGGTTTATAGAGACCTAAACTGTATCCCGAAGGTCAGGGTCGATCATTTGTGACATATGAAAGAGAGGACGGTTATTGGGCTATGGCATGAGAGTACCGCCTTAGTGGTGCACGGCAACTGGCATCTGACCCCGCAGCATCCAAGATGTGTTGCATCGAGGCAAACGGTGAACAGAACGCTTCGGCAGAGTGGCCTTTACTGTCGGAGACCTCTGACGCCTCTTCACGGAAGAGAAAGTCTAGACTGAAGTCGTCAGCATGCCACCTGGACGGTCGTACAGTCGCCCAATGTTCTTTTTACAGATGAGTCCAGACTTGGTCTGGAGAGTTATTCTCGACGGATTCGCATCTGTTGGGAACATGGAACTCGACTTCGGGACCCAGACACTGTGGAAGAGACCGATATCGAGGAGGATCCCTAATGGTGTGGGCAGGGGATATGTTAACCACACGAACACGTATTGACAAAATTGTACAGGTGAATCGGCAAGGTTTAACTGCTGTCAGATATCGTGACAAGATCTTTGGATGTCATGTGCGGTTGTTGCGAGGTGCTGTGGCCCCAGGCTTCGTACTGATGGACGACAATGGTCGACGTCATAGAGCACGGGTGGTTGATGTTCTCTTGGAAATGGAAGGTATTGCATCAATGGCGTACTCTGCTCGCTCTCCCTATTTGAATTCCACAGAGCATGTCTGGGATGCAGGGAGAGACAGTTTGCTTCCGCCAACCACTCTCCAGAGACTTGTGAGCTGCTCTGCAGGAGGAACGGGCGTTATTGCCTCAACATGAGATTGATGGCATAAGTCACAGCATGCCCGTCGTTGTTATGTCTGTATTGCTGTCAGATGTGATCACACCCTATACTGAACACATTAACCATTTTTTTTTCAGAGTGTGTGTGTGAAAATCTGTTAAGTTGGAAAAAAACGAAGAAAATTTTTGTCAACCAATATGCACGTTGCAGTTGTTTAAGTTCTGTATTCCTAACATTATTTCTACCTTACTGTCACCAGTTTATACTGCTTTGTGGCAAAATGAACGCGTCGTTGCAAAATTTCCGTTTGTTGCTTTAATTTTGGACTCGAGTGTGCTTTCCAATCTATAAAATAGGTAATTAGATGAAAACTGTTGCCTAGTCTCTTATAAGTACTACATGACCGAATTTTAAAAACGAATGCATTGGTTGCTGTGACGAGTTCATCTTAAAAGCAGAAATTCTATAACGAATGGAGTTTAACAAAGTGTTCCTAACTACAGCGAAAACTGTTTCAGCCAGAGAAATTGTGGACGACTATGTAGCCTCAAAATACAGAAAGAAAACCTTCCAAGATGAATTATACCTTGTGGTTCAATAGCTCTCCACATATGTTCACAATTAGAACCTGGAGCACCTGCGACATGACTCATATTAATATTACGCTAATTATATCTTAAAGTTACTGGCTAAAGTTCTTCAAATTGTTCGTCATATCTAAGTTACTCTGTGACGAAATGTATTTTTCTTTTAACATATCCAGTTGCTTTACGTGGCCGGCCGAAGTGGCCGTGCGGTTAAAGGCGCTGCAGTCTGGAACCGCAAGACCGCTACGGTCGCAGGTTCGAATCCTGCCTCGGGCATGGATGTTTGTGCTGTCCGTAGGTTAGTTAGGTTTAACTAGTTCTAAGTTCTAGGGGACTAATGACCTCAGCAGTTGAGTCCCATAGTGCTCAGAGCCATTTGAACCATTTGCTTTACGTGAAGTGAACAATTATACAAATAGTCTACAAACGGGTAAATACTATCTGAATTTTGGAAACGCTCAGAGCGATCAGAACCATGCACAGTGTTGTGCCAGATAGTCACGATCGATGATCTCAACTTTTGGAAATCCTACCATATCATACTATGGCAGCATCTGGAAACTTAGTCACAAGATAACGTTATGATATGAAATTTCGTCCCTGTGTCCCAGCTGCAAACCCAAGAATTTATCGTCTGCTCTTTACGCTCACTAAGTCTATTATCATGGCTGTTTATGTTACGCACTTTGAGTTTTAGGTATCCTTTATCGTGAAGTAAAAACATACCAGTATCCAAAAGACAGTCTTTTCGAAAGTATACATCTTTCTAGATGAGTGAAACCACAATGCACAAGCTTGTCGACACTTTGCTGCCAGAGCCTGTTCGACTTTAGAACGGCGGCGCTCCTGTCATACAATGTGTGAGTTGGGTTCCTGCGATAACACACTTCAACCCCCCTGCAGGTCCGGGGGTTAGAATAGGCCCGAGGTCTTCCTGCCTGTCGTAAGAGGCGACTAAAAGGAGTCCATCCCCCTCAAGGGGGTAGTTAGCGCCTGCGTCCGGAGACGGACGGTCCCACGACCTATTTTTGTGGTCTTTTTGGTTTTTCACTTCTCGTTTCTTCCTTCTTTGGTTGGTTCCTTTCTTTGTTCTTCTCCATCTCACTGTCTTCCTTACTCTTTCCCTTGCCTTCTTCTCCTTGCCTTCTTCTCCTTGCCTTCTTCTCCTTGCCTTCTCTGGTCTCCGCCTCGGCGTTTGAGACAGTCTGTCCTCTCTCTCCCTCTCTCTCTTCTTTTTCTTCTTCTTCCTTCCTCCCTGTGCGCGCCTGAAGGTCGACCCACGCGTTCGCACGCGTAGCCGGTGACGGGGTAACGCGTAATTCCCCGCCCTGGGTAGACAAGTAAGGCACGCACGTACCCCTGGTAAAGGCCAGGCCCAGGGAGGGGTGATTGCCTGAGCTGATACCTTCTGACCATGCCGATTGGTCCCTCCGTCTGTTTCTCGGGAAGTGTGACCTGAGGTGTAAACATTCACCTAAGGCGGGAGTGCCCTCAGAGAGGGTCCCCATAAGGAAGGAGCGCGCCATCGGAGACGCTGGCAATCATGGGGGATTCCTCCGCAATGGATTTCTCTTCTTCTCTCTCGACTTCTGCCCAAAAACGGAAACATGACCAGCCCCCAGTGACAAAAGTCCTACCGCCTACCCCACAGTTCCTCGTCATTTCTCGATCTGAGGACGGAAAGGATTTTGCCTCTGTTAACCCTTTCGTTATCCAGAAGGGCGTAGATGCCATAGCCGGTACTGTTAAGTCTTGTACGAGGTTGCATAATGGTACCTTGTTACTCGAAACTGAGAGCGCCTTTCAGGCACAGAAACTGCTTCGAGCCACACTCCTGTACACGTTCCCTGTCCGGGTGGAGGCTCACCGAACTTTGAATTCGTCTCGTGGTGTGGTCTATACTAGATCCCTCGACGGATTGACTGACGAGGAGATTCAATCTTTCCTCGCTGAGCAGGGCGTGACGGCTGTCCATAGGGTCATGGAAAGGGCAACAATGACCTTGTACCAACCCGGACACTTTTCTTGACCTTTGATAGTGTTAAGCTGCCATCGCACATCAAGGCGGGCTATGAGGTTATTTCTGTTCGCCCCTATGTCCCGACACCTACGCGCTGCTACCAGTGTCAGCGTTTCAATCACACTCGACAGTCTTGTTCCAATGCGGCTAAATGTGTCACTTGTGGCAGGGATGCCCATGAGGGTGACGGTCCACCTCCGTCTCCTCGTTGTGTGAACTGTCAGGGTGACCATGCAGCATCCTCCCGCGACTGTCCCGTCTAGAAGGAAGAACGCTGTATCCAAGAAATTCGGGTCAAGAGAAAGTGTCCACCTCGGCTGCTCGCAAGCTATTGGCTAGTAGGAAGCCCACGCTGCTCCCAGCGGGGAAATACAGTACTGTCCTCGCCTCTCCTCGGACTACCAGGGAGGTGGCAACCCAGACATGCGATCTGACCTTCAGCACCACGGTCGTCCGTTCGGCCAGTGCTAAGATCGCACGGTCGACGTCTCCTCTTCCTCCCATCACCCCACAGACACCAGCCCCTTCATCAGCTTCTGCTAAGACGAAGACCCAGAAGTCAGATGCACGGGCCTTCAAGAAGGAACCGTCCCGTGCAGACTTCCTACGTACCTCGACCTCCCAGCCATCGACCGGTACTTCCACCAAACGACCTTCCAAGAAGGCTCATAGGAAGCACAGTTCTCCTTCTCCGCCACGGCGCATTTCTTCTCCTGCGCCACCCAGCGGTTGCCGCCCCAGGCCGTCATCCGTTTCCCCTGGCCGCACCGCTGGTAGCCGAACATCTGGCCGTTCACCGGCG
The DNA here is from genome assembly GCF_021461395.2 of Schistocerca americana. Taxonomy (NCBI): domain Eukaryota; kingdom Metazoa; phylum Arthropoda; class Insecta; order Orthoptera; family Acrididae; genus Schistocerca; species Schistocerca americana. The sequence continues at coordinate 120,008,443 of NC_060130.1, forward strand.
GAGGAAGCTCCTCCTTCCGGCCATCTTACCAAGATGGCCGATGAACCTATAGAACCAATGGACGATGACTGTCCGCCTACTGATAGCGGCGGCAGTGCTCGCTCGAAGCCAGGCCCTCAGCGGCCTTCGAGGTGACCCCTTCTTTCATCTTCCTTTTCTTCTTACGATGGCACTTATTCACTGGAATATTCTCAGCATTCGCTCCAACCGAGAGGACTTGAAGTTGCTGCTCCGCTTGCACCGTCCGCTCGTCGTAGCCCTCCAGGAAACGAAGCTACGCCCATGCGATCAAATTGCCTTGGCACACTACACCTCTGTACGATTTGACCTACCCCCTGTGGTAGGTATCCTGGCTCATGGAGGGGTTATGTTGCTGGTCCGGGATGATATTTACTACGATCCCATCACGTTGCACACCGGCCTGCAGGCAGTTGCCATCCGAATTACTCTCCCCACTTTTACATTTTCCATTTGTACCATTTACACTCCATCGTCGTCTGCCGTTACCAGGGCAGACATGATGCAACTTATTGCTCAGCTACCTGCACCATTTTTGTTAACTGGAGACTTCAATGCCCACCATCCGCTTTGGGGTTCTCCAGCATCCTGCCCGAGGGGCTCCCTGTTAGCAGACCTTTTCAACCAGCTCAATCTTGTCTGCCTCAATACTGGCGCCCCTACTTTTCTTTCGGACACATCTCACACCTATTCCCATTTAGACCTCTCTATATGTACTACCCAAATTGCTCGCCGGTTTGAGTGGTATGCACTTTCTGATACATATTCGAGCGACCACTTCCCGTGTGTTATCCATCTCCTGCAGCATACCCCCTCTCCGTGCTCATCTAGTTGGACCATCTCCAAAGCAGACTGGGGTCTCTTCTCTTCCAGGGCGACCTTTCAGGATCAAACCTTCACAAGCTGCGATCGGCAGGTCGCACACCTCACGGAAGTCATTCTCACTGCTGCTGAATATTCCATCCCTCACCCTACTTCTTCTCCACGTCACGTACCGGCCCCCTGGTGGACCGCAGCATGTAGAGACGCTTTACGTGCTCGTCGACGAGCTTTACGCACCTTTAAACGCCACCCTACAGTGGCGAATTGTATCAGTTATAAACGATTACGTGCACAGTCTCGTCGTATTATTAAAGAAAGCAAGAAAGCCAGCTGGGCTGCTTTCACAAGCACCTTCAACAGTTTTACTCCTTCTTCTGTTGTCTGGGGTAGCCTGCGCCGGCTATCTGGCACTAATGTCCACTCACCAGTTTCTGGCTTGACGGTCGCGAATGACGTCCTTGTGGCCCCTGAGGCTGTCTCCAATGCCTTCGGCCGCTTTTTCGCAGAGGTTTCGAGCTCCGCTCATTTCACCCTGCCTTCCTCCCCCGCAAACAGGCAGAGGAGGCTAGGCCACCCAACTTCCACTCCTCGAATCGTGAAAGTTATAATGCCCCATTCACCATGAGGGAACTCGAAAACGCACTTGGCCGATCACGGTCCTCCGCTCCAGGGCCTGATTCTATTCATATTCAGATGCTGAAGAACCTTTCTCCAGCGGGTAAAGGTTTTCTTCTTCGTACTTACAATCGCATCTGGATTGAGGGACATGTTCCCGCATGCTGGCGCGAGTCTATTGTTGTCCCGATCCCTAAGCCAGGGAAGGACAAGCACTTGCCTTCCAGTTATCGACCCATATCGCTTACCAGCTGTGTCTGTAAAGTGATGGAGCGAATGGTTAACTCCCGTTTGGTTTGGCTGCTCGAATCTCGACGCCTACTTACCAATGTACAATGTGGATTTCGTAGGCGCCGCTCTGCTGTTGACCATCTGGTTACTTTGTCGACCTTCATTATGAATAACTTCTTGCGGAAGCGCCCGACCGCGGCTGTGTTATTTGATTTGGAGAAGGCTTACGACACCTGTTGGAGGGCAGGCATTTTCCGCACCATGCATACATGGGGCCTTCGAGGTCGCCTCCCTCTTTTTATTCGTTCCTTTTTAATGGATCGACAGTTCAGGGTACGTGTGGGTTCTGTCCTGTCAGACACCTTTCGCCAGGAGAATGGGGTGCCACAGGGCTCAGTTTTGAGCGTCGCTCTCTTCGCCATAGCGATCAATCCAGTAATGAATTGCCTCCCACCTGATGTATCAGGCTCCCTTTTCGTGGTCGATTTTACCATCTATTGCAGCACGCAGCGTACGTGTTTCCTGGAGCGCTGTCTTCAGCGTTCTCTTGACCGTCTTTACTCCTGGAGTTTCGCCAATGGCTTCCGTTTTTCTGCCGAGAAGACGGTCTGTATTAACTTCTGGCGCTACTTAGAGTTTCTCCCACCGTCCTTACGACTCGGTCCCGTTGCTCTCCCATTCGTGGAGACAACAAAATTTTTAGGTCTTACATTTGACAGGAAACTTAGCTGGTCTCCACATGTGTCATATTTGGCTGCCCGTTGTACCCGTTCTATAAATGTCCTTCGTGTTCTCAGTGGTATGTCGTTGGGAGCGGATCGAACCGTCCTACTTCGCCTATATCGGTCGATCGTCCGCTCCAAGCTGGATTATGGGAGCTTCGTATACTCCTCTGCACGGCCATCCATCTTACGCCGCCTCAACTCCATACAACATCGGGGCTTACGACTTGCGATCGGAGCGTTTTATACTAGTCCCGTCGAGAGTCTTCATGCTGACGCTGGTGAATTGGCACTCACCTACCGGCGCGATATACTGCTTTGTCGGTATGCCTGTCGGCTACTGGCAATGCCCGACCACCCGTCTTATCGTTCCTTTTTTGACGACTCTCTCTACCGTCAATACGGGTTGTATGTCTCTGCCCTGCTACCCTCTGGAGTTCGCTTTCGTCGCCTCCTTCAACACCTTAATTTTTCACTCCCTGCAACCTTTCGAGTGGGCGAGAGCCACACGCCACCTTGGCTCCAGGCTCAGGTTCGCGTTCACCTTGACCTCAGCTCGCTCCCAAAGGAGGTTACCCCCGGTTCAGTCTACCACTCCCGTTTTGTCGAACTTCGTTCGAAGTTCATTAATATGACCTTCATTTATACAGATGGCTCTAAGACCAATGACGGGGTCGGGTGTTCTTTTATTGTCGGGGCACAAAGTTTCAAATACCGGCTCCATGGCCATTGTTCGGTCTTCACAGCTGAGCTCTTTGCCCTCTACCAGGGTGTTCTTTACATCTGCCGCCACAGACATTCTGCATATGACATCTGCTCCGATTCCGTGAGCGCCATCCAGAGCCTCAGTGATCCGTACCCGGTTCACCCTTTCGTGCACCGGATCCAACGCTCTCTTCAGCAGCTGGTGGACGTCGGTTCTCCGGTTAGCTTTATGTGGGTTCCTGGCCATGTCGGTATCCCTGGGAACGAAGCTGCAGATGCCGCGGCCAAGGCTACGGTCCTCCAGCCTCGGACAGCTTCTTGTTGTGTCCCTTCGTCAGATTGTAGCAGGGTCATTTGTCGGCGCATTTTATCGCTGTGGCATGCCGATTGGGTTGCACTGACAGACAACAAGCTTCGGGCCTTGAAACCTCTTCCTGCGGCTTGGACGTCCTCCTCACGCCCTTCTCGGCGGGAGGAGGTAGTTTTGGCCCGGTTACGAATTGGACACTGCCGGTTCAGCCATCGCCATCTGCTGATGGCTACGCCGGCGCCGTTCTGCCCATGTGGGCAATTGCTGACAGTCCGCCACATTTTAACGTCCTGTCCGGATTTTAACACACTGCGTCTTGATCTTGGCCTGCCATGTACTCCAGATGCCATTTTAGCGGATGACCCACGAGCAGCTGCTCGCGTTCTTCATTTTATCAACTTGACAACCCTCTCTAAGGACATTTGATTATGCTGTTTTTTTTTAATCCTATGCCTGTCAGTCTGTCTTTTATCGTGTTTTCCGTTTCGTTGCTGTTTTAAACTTGTGACTCGCGGTGCATTCCTAACGTAGTCTGGGCGCTAATGACCGTTGAAGTTGTGCGCCCTAAAACCACAAAAAAAAAAAAAAAAAAAAAAAAAAAAAAAAAAAAAACGCACTTCAAGTTTCGACTGGTCGGCACATCCCTCCCAGTGCCCAGTTCTGCTCATTTGCGTTCATTCGTAAACAGCTGGCAAGACGAGAACCGCTTACCAAAGAATGTAGTTGCTGTTACGAAGTAACTCACTAGAATGCAGAGACTGTACAGCATCGTCACCGGCTCAAACTGGGTTTGAAACACTACGAGGGTCGAGTCCAGAAGCGGAAAAAACTTTTTGTTTTCTATTTTTACGTTAGTTGCACTCCAAATAAACAGACATAATGCTAAACGTATTATATTTATTAATATTTTCAAAAGAAGCATCTAAATGAAGACAAAGGAAAATTTGAGACTTCAAATAAACTTCCAGGTAAGGGTTGTACTGACAGCGTCCACGAGGAACCCGAAAATAACTTTTCAAGAATGGATTGTAATTATAAGCGCAAAGGACTTCGTATTCCGTTAGTTTCATTTTGAGCTTCGTGCAGCGGTCGGCAGCTAATGCAACCGTACAATGGCTATTTTCAAAGTCAGGTAAAGAATTTAATCAAAAAGGTTCAAAACTGCTCTTCTGCTCTCTCATTGATGGAGAGAGAGAGAGAGAGAGAGAGAGAGAGAGAGAGAGAGAGAGGTACGACAGCCGTAGAAGACTGAATTAAAAAACATTCCATCGTACGTCACCAGGAATCCTCACCAATATTTGGCCACGTGATGAGTTATGCATGGTTTTCTGCCTAACTGTGCGATGAGAGAGAACTTTTTATGTATTAAATCAAGTTTTCTTTTTTTTTTTTTTGTAGAAGTTGTAAAACAACAATGTAAGTATAAAAACGCGGCCGGCCGGTGTGGCCTTGCGGTTCTAAGCGCGTCAGTATGGAACCGCGTGACCGCTACGGTCGCAGGTTCGAATCCTGCCTCGGGCATGGATGTGTGTGATGTCCTTAGGTTAGTTAGGTTTAAGTAGTTCTAAGTTCTAGGGGACTGATGACCTCAGTAGTTAAGTCCCATAGTACTCAGAGCCATTTATAAAAACGCGGCGTTTATAACGCGTGTAAGATTTTTGCTTCCCCTGTTTTTACCGTGAGTAACATCCCAGCACGAGTAAACCATAAACTACAAAATAATAAAAGTAAAAATAATATTGAGCATTATTTCGGTTTATTTACAGTGTAAGTAAAGGAAAAACTGAAAATATGGAAGTTTCCCCACACACTACCCCACGATGCTCGGATTACCTTTCTGTACGCTTTGTGCTGCTCCAGCCACTGGCTGTTTTTTCGGAACACTTGGCCATCTGGAGTCCTCACTTCTCTCACTTCCGTTTCTGGTGGAGTCATACACATTTTTAAAGAATGGATATACGTATATTTTCTTGTACATATGCATGCTCTAGAACTCCTTTAAATTTCTGGACCGATTTCTACCAAACTTGGTACAGATATCGCTTGCTGTCTGGAAAGAATTTTTATGGGGGTAAGAACCACGTACGTATCAAAGGAGCGGGAGTGGGAGTGAAAAAGTAATGTTGCTCATGACGATCGAATTCGCAGACGTTATGCACCCAGTGTTTGATAATGAGAACCCTTAGTGACTTCCAACATATTTTACACATAATTTCAAAACTTCACATAATTTCAAACCTTCAAGAAGAAAAGTTTATCGCTTACTATAGTTCCGCTGTTCATTCTGCGAACTTGCTGCATCAGCTATGACGTTTTAGATTATTACTTCTTTATTACTAACAGTATACAAAACATATTATGCAGACAATATTCACATATGTCACGGAACGTAGCTGCAAAATGAGAGTATTCAGCAATACCACTAAATGTACCTGTAAAATTATATCGTATTACAACTTGTAGTTCCGGAGATGTGACGTCATACACATTGAGATGCATCAAAAATTGCCATATCGTGCGTGACGTTTCAATTTATTGCGTCACTACTACCCATATTCGCAATCCATTTCACTGACAGTATTCAGGTATACCACTGAATGTACCTGCAAAATTATATAATTATATCGTTATACGACACATTGTTCGGGAGATATGACGTCATAGATATAGAACAACGTCAAAACGATACTGTGAGGTGAAATTCTCAGTCACTGGTCAAATATGTCTCTAAATATGAGTGAAATATATGAAGTATATGTGAAATATACAGAGGAAATCATCTAAAATTTTCATCCCAAATGCCCGCATCTCGTCGTCGTGCGGTAGCGTTCTCGCTTCCCACGCCCGGGTTCCCGGGTTCGATTCCCGGCGGGCTCAGGGATTTTCTCTGCCTCGTGATGGCTGGGTGTTGTGTGCTGTCCTTAGGTTAGTTAGGTTTAAGTAGTTCTAAGTTCTAGGGGACTTATGACCACAGCAGTTGAGTCCCATAGTGCTCAGAGCCATTTGAACCATTTTTTCATCCCAAATACTGCAGGAATGGAAAGTGCAATTGATGTGCGGTTTTCACAGAATGGATTGCTAGTCAGGGGCTCGTATTGATAGACAATCAACAGATCGTAATAATACATAGAAAGTGTGTGCAAACATACGCTTTTATAAATGGAACAATGCCTATCGGCATTAACAAACTAAAAGTAGCATACACAAGACTTTCAGTGGTGTTTGTTGCCGGATTACAGTGCGAGTCGTTTACGAGATATCGTAGCACACAGTAAAGAACAACACAAGTTCATACATTAGTTATGTGGATTCTGACCAGTAAGAAGACTACTGACCATCACAGGCTGTATTCAAAATGATAACCGGAATCAACAAAACACGCTTTCAGTCTAGCATGGAACGACAGCTGCGCACGTGCTAGCATTTCAGCGGAGATTTCCGAGCAGGCTGCAGTAATACCTCGTTCTATATCATCGGGTGTAGTTGGTATATCCTTTTAGACAGCGTCTTTCAGATTTTCTCGCAGAAAAAAGTCTACAGGCATCAAATCTGGGGAACGGGCCAGCCAAGGTACAGGTCCTCTGCGTCCAATCCAACGATTTGGAAACAATTCCTGAAGATGTGCTGCAGTACTTCGTGCGTCATGGGATGGACAGCCAACATGTTGGAACCACAGTTTCCTCCTTGTCTATAGAGGAACGTCGTATAGTATCTGTTATACCGGAGCCGAGGTAGCCCCTGAGGGCCGGCAACCACCGGTGATGAGATTCGGTTGAAATTGTCAATTCTGAATTTAGTCCCAGGGCCCGATTAATCCTATCAGGTTCTATACCCAGTATGCATCTGAGTTAGCCCCTCCCTTAAATATAATCCATTGTAGATCCCTCTAACCAAAATCGTGGAAGAAAGGTAGCAAAGGTGCTCCACAAAAATATGGTTCAAATGGCTCTGAGCACTATGGGACTTGACTTCTGAGGTCATCAGTCCCCTAGAACTTAGAACTACTTAAACCTAACTAACCTAAGGACATTACACACGTCCATGCCCAAGGTAGGATTCGAACCTGCGATCGTAGTGGTCGCGAGGTTCCAGACTGTACCGCCTAGAACCGCTCGGCCACTCCGGCCGGCGGTGCTCCACAAAACGGCCGTCCAGTTTCATTCATATCCTTTTGTTCTAGAATCTTAGAACATATTCTGAGCTCAAACATAATTAAGTATTTCGAACAAAATGACCTTCTCCGTGCCAACCAGAAAGATTTTCTAAAACATTGGTCATGTGAAACTGAACTTGCGCTTTCTTTACATAGTGGAAGCCGTGGATTAAGGCAGCCTGATAGATGCAGTATTTCTCGATTTCCGTAAAGCTTTAGATTTAGATACGCTTGTTGTATGAAGTATGATCGTATGGGCTATGAAGCGAAATTTATAACTGGATTGAGGACGTTTTTGTAGGAAGGAAGCAGCAAGTTATATTGGATCGAGAGTCATCAACAGTTTTAGCAGCAACTTCGGGCTTACTCCAGCGAAGTGTGCAGGATCCCTTGCTGTTCATGCTGTATATGAATGACATTTCTGACGATATTAATTGTAACCTTAGACTTTTCGCAGATGGTGCAGTTATCTGTAATAAAGTGCTACCTCATAGAAGCTTCACAATTATTCAATCCGATCTTGGCAAGATTTCAAAGCGGTGCATAGACTGGTAACTTGTTCCAAATGTTCAGAAATGGAAAATTATGCACTTTCGAATACGAAAAAACACCGTATGCTGTGGCTATAAAATCAGTGAGTCACAGTTTTAATCGATAAACTCATACAAGTACTTGTGTGTAACACTTTGTGGTGACACGAAATGAAACGATCACGAAGGCTCAGACGTGAGTAAAAGAGGTCGTAGACTTCAGCTTCTTGGTAGAATACCGGGGAAGTGCAATCAGTCTACAAAGGATATTGTTTACAAATCACTCCTGCGACTCATTCTGGAGTATTGCTCAAGTGTGTGGGGTCTACAACAAGTAGGACTATCAAGGTGTATTGAACATATACAGAGAAGGGCAGCATGAATGTTCACAGGTTTGATTGACCCGCGGCAGAGTGTCACAGAGATGTTGGAAAGGCTGAACCGAGAGACTCTTGAAACGAAGTACTGTGTCCAGACCAAGCGCCTGCAACTCTCGCTTCCCCCGAAGCAGACGGGTACAGCGGGGCCCGGACTGAGTAGGGGTCAGCCTGGCCGGTCGTCCCGGAAAAACAGACGCTTCCCAGAGACCACCAGGAGGCGTGCACGGCGCCGCAAGAGGTCGCTACAGCCGCGGACCTCTTTCCTTCCGCTCGACACGTGACTGCAAATAGAGCCAGCCATATCCATGCTCCGAGCAGTATTTAGGCTGGCGCAGGAGCCTGGAGAGGTCACTCATTCTCATTGATACACTCCGCACAAAACGCAACACCGCTCCTGGTCACGATCGTGTCACCTACCGTCACTTTCGTGAAGCTCCTGTCTCTTTCCTCTCCACCCTGGCCAGGCTCTACAATGTAGTCCTGTCCACCGGTTACTACCCCGACCTGTGGAAAACCTCCCGTATCCTCATGTTCCTTAAACCTGGCAAACCGCCGTCCGCCGTCTCCTCCTACCGTCCCATCAGCCTTACCTCGGCCTTCAGCAAGGTCCTGGAATCTATCCTCACCCGACGCATCCACCAGCATCTCCGCCAGCACCGCCTCCTTCCCGTTACCCAGTGTGGCTTTCGGCCGTCCTTCTCTTCCGACGACCTTCTCCTCCACCTCACTCATCTCCTTTCCGAACAGCTTAATTCCCGTCGCTCCGCAATCTTCCTGTCCCTGGACCTCGAACGTGCATATGACCGCGTATGGCATTCCGGTCTCCTCTTCAAGCTCCAAACCTTCGCCCTTCCCATTAACTACGTCCGTCTGATCGGCTCCTTTCTCTCCCGCCGTCCTTCCTATGTCACCATCCATAACACAGATTCCTACACCTTTTTCCCCTCTGCCGGTGTGCCCCAAGGCTCCGTCCTCTCCCCCCTTCTGTACCTTTTATACACGGCGGACATGCCACCGCCGTCAGCCCCCGTCCACCTTCTCCAGTTTGCCGATGACACCGCCTTCCTTGCCCTTGCCCCCACCCTCCAGCGCTCCCAACACCTTCTCCAATCCCATCTTGATCGGTTCACCGCTTGGTGCAACCAGTGGTTGCTCAAGGTCAATCCCTCCAAAACCCAGGCGATCATTGTAGGCAAAACCACCCCTTCCTTCCGCCTCCTTGATTTCTATCTCACCATCTATGGCTGTCCCATCGCCCTCACTCCCACCCTTGAGTACCTTGGCGTCACCCTCGACCGTCGCCTCTCCTGGACTCCCCACCTCCGGACAATCCAAGCCAAGGCACGCTCCCGACTCAGTCTCCTCAAGCTCCTCTCCGGCCGTACGTGGGGTCTGGACCCCTCCACCATCCTCCACACCAATAAGTCCCTCATCCGCCCTATCCTTTGTTATGCCCATCCGGCT